>NW_010366057.1:0-542 GCF_000414095.1 Morus notabilis
CACGCGGGGGCTTCTGCTTCAAATGAGGTGGAAGGCGGTGGTGCGACAGTGGCGGCGGCCCATCCCGGCCAAGGTTCAGCACTGATTTGCGGGGAATCTAGGTTTCGCCGAATGGAAATTCCTCTTTTCAGTGGCGAGGATCCGCTCAGCTGGCTGTTCCGTCCAGTCTGGAACGGTATTTCCAGGTCCAGGGCATTGAGGAGGTGGAACGAGTGGCGGCGGCGGTGATTGGCCTCAAAGGGAAGGCGTTGAACTGGTTCCAGTGGTTGGAATCCAGGTCTGGTCACATCTTGTGGCTGAGATTCAAAGAATCTGTGATTCAACCGTTTAGGTCGTCACAAACGGGCAATCATTACGAAGCCTTGATTGCTTTACGACAGGAATCGACGGTGGCTGACTTCCGATAGAAATTCGAGCTACTTTCGTCTCCTTGAGAGAGGCCGATGAGGAGTTCTTGAAGGGAGCTTTCTAGAATGGTTTGGCCAAAGAGATTAGAGTGGAGGTGCGTATGGTGAAGCCTGCTTCTCTAGTCCAGCTGATGG
>NW_010366058.1:0-452 GCF_000414095.1 Morus notabilis
AGCTTCGATCTAACGGCTGATGGGCCTCGTTTCAACACCAAACATTATCATCATTCCAGTGGCCGTGGTAGGGCGTGAAGAGAGCTTCGATATAACGTCTGATGGGCCGGCCCCGTTACGACACCAAAGGTTATCCCCGTTCCCCTGGCAATTGTAGAGCACGAAGAGAGCTTCAATATGACGGTTGATGGGCCCCGTTACGACACCAAAAGATGTCGCCGTTCCCGTAGCGGTTGTAGAGCGCAAACAGAGAATAGATCTATCGGTTGATGGGCGCCGTTACACAACAAAAGTTTTGAGCGTTCCTTTGGCCATTGTAGATTGTGAAGAGTACTTCGATCTAACGGCTAATGGGGCCCATTATGACACAAAAAATTGTCACGCTTTCGTGGCGGTTGTAGAGCGCGAAGAGAGCTTTGATCTGATGGATTGTGGGCCTCGTTACGACACCA
>NW_010366059.1:0-2174 GCF_000414095.1 Morus notabilis
GTTCAATTTTTTTTTTAGAATATATATTGTTAAGATTTTTATTAGTTGGCAATTTATTGACAATTAATTGTAAAATTCAAAAACAGGTTTTAAGGATAAATTCGGATTGCAGATCAAGATTCAGAATCAGATTTTGAATTGAAGATGCAGATACTGAGGAGATATGAATTTTGTGGGCAGATTTTGTGTTGCTCAGTTTTTTTTATCTCAAGTGCAGATTTTGTGTGCGGATTTTGAATTAAGATAAGATATAGATATTCAGGCGGTTGCAGAATTTGAATTCGAGAGAGAGTTGTGGATTTGCTGTTGCAGAATTCCGACCATGATCATAATCTCAAGCTTGTTGCTACAGATTCTAAAGTTTGAATTCAAGTTGCTGATGATTTAATTGAACATTTTTTGATAAATTAAGATAAGGTTTCAGTAGAATATATGATTCTCAGATTTTAATTAAAAAAGGAGATGCAGATATCCTTGGATTTGAATTTAAAAAGGAGATGTAGATTGTCTATCGTGGAAATCAAGTTAGTATTTGAAGTGCAGAATTTAAATATGATTTTGAGATTTTATTTTGAAGGAGAATCAAATTTAAATTTAGATGATGATAATTTGGTGATTTAAATTCAAATTTTGGAGCTATCTAATCTAGCGTGGAGAAGAGATAATGTGAAGATAATGTGAGATTATTTCAAAAAGAATCATGGACATAAAGTGAAGCATATTCAAATATGGATTTGAATGAGATTCTCATAGAATCTGACGCTTTATTTAAAGGTTTTGTTTCAGCTCATAAGAAGTATGGGTTTAATAGAATATTTCAGAAAAAAGTGTGAATTTTTCGTTAGTCTTGTGAGTTATTGAGACCGTCATTCGAGAGAGGGATTAGAAATTTTCGGGAGCGGTGCGACATTATCGAAGAGGGAGTCTTTAAGTATATAAGTCTGATTGGTGTGTGTAATCATAAACTCGTTTATTTTACCGATTCGAGTTTTAAGTTATAAATTTCTACAGTAAAAAACTCTCAGAAAATATCACATCTAACTTTTTCTGCTACAGTGAAAAGTTCTCACAAAATATCACATCTCAGCTCGAATTGAAAACTCGAAACCGCGAAGTGAACGAGGCCTAAAATTTAATAGATTGTTCACTATTTAAGCGTGACCTCATAAATATAAATGTGCGCATTGAACTACGATACCAATCCCACGTGTCATTTATTTTCTGCATCATTATTCTGCTCGAATATTTAAACATGTCGAATCCGGAAATTAATTAATCACATCCGCGCGTAAAAAAAAAAAAAAGAAACAGATAAACATATATTTATGTTCTTTATCGCGTTCTCTCAGTCATTACGTGGCAATGTCATCAAGTTTTGTGATTCTAATAGATTTAATTTGACTCATTACGCAGGCATTTTGTTATCTATTTGTGATGGAAAGTTTGATTTGGGATCTTACTATATTCAAGAAATTATCATAGACATCATAAATCTGCTTTTCCTCTGCGTGTTCTGCCTATTTTCTATCATAGTTTCTGTAAGGAAGTGTCACATAAGAAGAAACAGTAGAAGGGAATGGTTCTTCATAGTTGTTTCTAGTGCTGAAACTTTAGACAGGCCGCCTGTGATCGCCTAAAAAGTTCGACTTTTTGCTCGAGCCCGAGCCCGAGCAGCCCGAGAAATTCAGGCCGCCCGTCTGAGCCCGAATTTCATCTTGAACGGGCCGCGGGCTTGTATTAGGCGGCCCGAGTCCGCCCGAATTGCCCAAATTATTTAAACTTTTTTTTTAATATTAAGTTATTTTGTGTTAAAATTTATATATATATATATATTACAATTTGAAATGAACACACGAACTATATAAAAAAATTATTTCTTTATTAATTTTTAAATTTGTAATTCATGATTGCCTCGTTAAAAACCTTACCAAGAAAAACCCAATTGGGATAAAAACTTGGCAAGGAAAAAATAGTGCAATCATTTTGTGACGAATTACAAATTGTACAAACTTACATTGTTTATTAAATTACAAATACAATGTAAAAAGTAAATACATATTTACAAATTACAAATTTACAATTTAATTTGAAGCTGAGGGATCGTCTTCAAAATTAAATGTTAATCGATTAAATTCATCGATCCATTCTTGGCTTGCCGGTGAAATTGTATCTTG
>NW_010366059.1:4211-9079 GCF_000414095.1 Morus notabilis
TGTGGTTTTACATCCCTATATATCATGTTAGGGCTATATATAAGTTTGTATTATTTCATTATCCCTCGTATGAATGTTATAGTGCGCCTGCATGCATGGTGTGAATACACGAGCAATTTCTTTGCTAGTATAATATGTATCAATGAAGGCCACTTTAGGTTAAAAAGCATCATTAATAATATCGAGTCAGTACATTGTATCATATTATTAGAATTACATCTTCCAGTAAAAATAAGCTAATGATTCATACAAGACGACATTATAAATCAGCTGATGCTAACGTTTAAATAATTTATAAAGTTGCACATAAAATTTTCTTCCAAAAAAAAATCAAATGAGAAAATTACTGGACTTATATTTAAAGTGCATGGATCTAGATTTTGACCTTGCACTCTTAATTAACGCCCTCTTGCTAATATAGTTATTTGAATAAAAAAAATATTAATTAAAAATTAAGGCTAAATCTAGACACGTGCATTCTAAAATGGTATTTGTCTCATTTCTCCAAATCAAATTTACATATATTTATGGGCTTCTTTCATGATCTCCCACTCATTTCATTCAATCATCCACAGATCGAAACAAAAATACAAAAAGAAAAAGAGGAGTTTCTCTCATAAGTCTAGAAAAAATAACTGCCGGTAATTCTCTATTTTAAGCCGTCATATATGTATCAAAAACTATCCGTTTTACATAATCTTTTCAAACTAATGTGATTTTAACTAGATTTAATGGCTGAAAATAATGATCTATCAATAGTTTATTTTTTAGGACTTACCAGAGAAGCTCAAAAAAAAAAAAAAAATTTAAAACATGTAAATGAAATCCTTTATCACAGACACTGGGAGAGAAATTTAAAATTAAAGCTTTCATTACAAACACCGGGGAAAAAATGTTGTTAGGCAGGCATCTACTCTTTTACTTTTTAACAGGGATACTTCTAATTTTTTAATATTAACTATCAACTAGTTCCTAGTCACTAAGTGGACGTTTGGTTCATGGATTTAGAACTATGATTTAAAATTATTCTCGTTTTACGTGTATTTTTTGTGAAAGAAAAATATTGTAAAGAATCACGAATCATGATTCAGCATCAAGAACGACTACAGAAAACAAACATCCCTTAAAAAATTTAACACTGCCCTTGCATGCCCTCATGTGATTATGACCGTTAGATCTCATTCAGATTATATCAATTGCCACCTCATCTAAGTCGACGTCACAACAACATAAGTGGAATTTGTGAAAATTTAGGCTCCTCATTTCACCGATTTAAGTTTAGAATTTGAGTTTTATTACAATAAAAAACTCTCATAAACAATCACTTTTAACTTTTTTACTACAGTAAAAAACTCTCATATAAAGTCACGTCTCAATTCGAATTAAAAACTCAAATCAATGAACTAAAAATGACCCTTAATTTACGTGGGACTGTAGCCGTCCCCTATAAATAATGAGTGAAAGAAATAAGGTAATATTTTTTGTAAATAACGAGGGCGTAAAAGGTGTGAAAATAGAATGGGTGAATGTTCATGGTGGTTCCACACAATATGGTCTTCTGAAGTCCAACTTTTTCTATCCAGTGTTGTTCTCTTCAAGGTCGTTGGATATGGTGCTCTTCCTGGTTTAGTTCCTCTCCACAACCGCAACTGCGAGTTCAAGTGGCTGGCGGAGGCACAACTTAAGAAGGTGTATGGCGTTTGTTTGTGCTGGAGTTCTCCAACCATTTTATCTTCAGTTGTCTTCTTGGTAGTGCCCCACTAAATGCTAGCATCATTTTCACTTTACTAGCTACTTTGATAAGTATGGGGGAGCCTCTCAGATTGATACCCAAGCTCTTTCTTTTTTGATCCACGTAAAGGTATCCTTTGATCGTATCAACTCTTTTTTACTCGATGATGAGCTTAAAAATGAAGGGAAAAAAAGAACCCTTTACCCAATTCAGAAAAGAGCTTGGAAATTCAAGGAGGGATTTTCACTTGGTATCCTGAATTAGCAATTCCAACTCTGCGGGAGGTGAATTTGGAGATAGGATTAGGGGAAAAAATAGCAATTTGTGGGCCAGTTGGAGCTGGAAAGTCTTCATTCTTGTATGCAATACTTGGAGAGATTCCCAAACTATCAGGAACTGTAAGAAGAGTCAAACATTAGATTGTGTATTATTACTTATTAAAGTTTAGTGTTTTTTATTTCTGTTTATTGATGATGCAATCAGGTTAGAGTATATGAAACCGTTGCCTATGTTTCTCAGACTTCTTGGATGCAAAGTGGGACAACAGGCAACTATGTGGAACTATTAGAAGCTGGGACAACATTTGAACAACTTGTGAATGCAAAAGAGAACCTCAAACGGGATACGTGGTTCGGTCGGAGGAGAGTCATGGATCGTACTCCATTAAACCAAGCAGAGAAGGCTGCAAAGGGTCTACCTGGAGCGCAGTTGACACAAGAAGAAGAAAAGGAGATTGGTGATGTGGGTTGGACGCCATTTTGGGATTACATATTGGTCTCTAAAGGATCATTTCGGGTTCGTTTGATACAATGATTTAAAATATGGTGATTCTAATTATGATTCTGGAACTAGAATCATAATTCATGATTTTGGGTTCAAATCATGATTCTGAAACCATGATTCGGAATCAGGGGTTTGAATCACCTTGAATCAAGAAGGGGTGGTTTTAGAATCATGAGCGATTCTAGTTTAAAACATCACATCAGATTCCGAATTATGATTCAAAATCATCCAAACCAAATACTGATTCAAAATCATCCAAACCAAATACTGATTCGAAATCATGATTCAATAGTGACCGGCGATGTTGAGGTTGTTTCCGGCCGGTATAGTAGTGACCCACTCAATTCTGGTGATATTATGTGATGAGGACATCATGGATGCAAGGACTACTCACGATCCAATTCAAGTCCCAGTTGGTCCGGTGACGAGGTTTCGAGCTAAAAGATTTAAAGAAGAGTTGAATAACCTAGTCCGGATAGTTCTACAACAAGAAGAGAGAGTGTTCACTACTGAGGGTGAACAAAGGCTGGTTTTACTCATCAAAGTCGATCCGGGAGAAAACCAATCAGTCTTACACGTTCATTGAGCCATTGCATGGCCAACTCGCATGTCATTCCAAGATACACGTGCAAGGGGAAGCCTAAGAGGATGTAGGTGTGTTTCCAGTAAGGGATCAAGTCAAGATGGCGGATCAAGATTGATTTCGTCATAATCCTATCTTTTTAGATTTAAGTTTTAGTTTAACATTTAAATTTCATAATAGGCGTGTTTAGAAGGAAGAAGTTGGAGTCAAATTCGGGTTCCTTCCTAGGATTTGTTTTAGGCGTGTTATCTTGTTTTAGGCGTGTCTACCTCATTAATGGTAGATTATGACTTTTACAATTTAAAAAACTCTTCATGTTATTTTCGGCTATTTAAGGCTGAATTTTAGATAATGAAAGGCAGTTTTGATGTTTATTCATATTGTGATATATTCTTCTGGAGTTCTTGAAGAAACTTTTTCCGAACTTGTCAAGGTTTCCTTGTGGCGTTCAACTTGACTTACCAAACGGATTTTCATACTCGTTTGTGGCGTTTTCACCATACTAAGGTTCTTGTTTTACTAAGCAACGGGTCGCGGTTTCCATCAATCTTGAAGATCTTGAATCGTAATTCCATATTTGGTTTTGGGTTTCGTCACGTTGTTGGCGGGGTTCGTATCAGTTGGTATCAAAGCTTAGGATCGTCAGTTTTCCTATCAAATCTTGTTTATTGCGTTTTCTTTTCTTAGTCAAAAATCACCCATTAGGGTTAGGGTTTTCAATTCAGAAAAAAAAAATCCGATTGATAACTAGCTATTCGTTTGAGTTTGAGTCCAACTACTATTGATTGATTTCGAATTCCACTAGGTTTACAAAATCGATTTAAAAAAAAGGTCAGGAAAAGAAGGAAAATCACGAGAACGGTTATAACTTTTGATCTAGGGATCGTTACGGTGCCTATAATATATCAAATCGAAGCTTTTTTCGAGCTCTATGATCCTTGTCTGGGCGTGCTACACCTACCCTGTTTTTCAGGCCAAAAATTGCTTGTTTTCATTAGTTTCGAAACCCTTAAATCTTAAGTGTAAAAAAAAAACCGTGACAAATTTGAATTCGTTTGGTTTGAGTCTTGACTCGATTGACTACTTGAATCCTTCTTATTGTTAGATTAGTTTTGAAAGAACTAGAAGAAGAATACGAGTGAAAAAAGACAGTGTGTGAGCATATTAGAGGGTCAAGGTCGAATGACTTGAGTGAAACACGAGTGTATTTGAGTGAAACACGAAAGGTTTGAGAGAGTTATTTTCCGAGTGAAACACATTGTAATCTTGTCGCAAAACCAAGAGAAAAACAAAAGCGAAGAGACTGCACCTACTGTTAATTTGAATCTTCAAATGCATGCATTAATGGGAGAGATGAGACGGATGATGAGGGTGGAGCTCGAGCACATACATGAGAGGTTGGATAGGGTAGAAGAGGGAACATCACAGGATCAACCACCATTTGCTCCGAATGCTCCAAGGAGGAACAAGATGCACCGAAGGGGAGTTGAGGATGATGGTGAATTTGAAGGGATCTAGAGGAGTTTGATAGAATGTCAGTGGGCAGCCATGGGAGATATGGACGGAATAGAGAAGCTAGGAACTGAGCGGATAACAACTTGGGAAGTATCAAGATGAAAATTCCTGCGTTTCAAGGAAAAAGTGATCCGGAAGCTATCTTGAGTGGGAAAAGAAGATGGAGTTGGTTTTCGACTGTCACAACTACTTCGAAATTAAATAATGTAAAACTTGCTGCAATCGAATTTACTGACTATGCTATTGTGTGGTGAG
>NW_010366060.1:0-508 GCF_000414095.1 Morus notabilis
AGATTCTAAAAACCCCGCTTAGTGTTTAAGAGAAGAGAATTGACCAAAACTAGAGAAGGTCCTGTATAGAGAGGCTTACTTGGAACCGAATTTCTGTATCATACCTAAACTAAGAATAAGTATGAAAGTTTATGAACAATGTTTAACAAAGAGATTTTAGCCATGGAGATTTTAGATATTTACTTTATTTGATATCTACTTACTGAGTTTTTGCTCATTAGTTTTACCTTGTGATGCAGATGATGTTGTTGTTACCGAAGAGTAAAAAAAAAAAAAAGATTTCCAAGGTTGGCTGAGTACTCCAAGTCCTACATCTGGCATCTTGCTTATATGTACTTCCAAACAATGGATGGGCTCAAAATGTTTTTTTTTTGTTATTGCTTGAATAACTGTTTAATGTCTAAGATTTGTGGTTGTAATCATTTTATGCACTGACTCATTTTGTTCAAAAACTTTTAAAAAATTTTGTGATGAAATCAACCACAAGTTTCCGCATCTTATAAATGAC
>NW_010366061.1:0-2180 GCF_000414095.1 Morus notabilis
CCTTGGTGTGATCATTGTCGAAAGCCTGGGCATCTCAAGGAAACCTGCTGGCAGATACATGGGAAACCGTCTGACTGGAAACCCAATCGAGACCGTGAAGTAAAAGGGAATGCAGCCTTTAGTGATACCTCACAATTCAGCAATTCTGTCTTCAGCAATTCCGTCCCTTTCTCAAAGGAACAACTCGATGTGCTCCAACAACTCATATAGAGGGCAAATATCAACAACACACCTGAGAACAAGAATAACACCAACATCTCAGCAATGCATGCCTCAACATCTCCTCATTCCGCTTGGGTAGTGGACTCGGGTGCATCTGAGCACATGACAGGTGACATATCATTTTTCTCAACGTTTTCACTATGTAACAGCCATCAAACAATGCGTATAGCCAACGGTACACGCGCCAAAGTGGTCGGAACAGGAACCATCCATCTCTCAAATACTCTCATTCTCAAATCCGTGTTATTTGTACCTGATCTTGACTGTAATATTGTCTCGGTTAGCAGATTAAATCGTGATCTCAACTGTGAAACTAAATTTCTTGTTGATTCTTGTGTTTTTCAGGACTTGAGCACGGGGAAGGTGATTGGCAGTGCTGATTTCCGTGCAGGCCTCTATATTCTGGATGTCAATCCTTCTTCAAGTCGTTTTGCTGGTCATCAATGTCAGTTGAGTCATAGTCTTAAGTCTAGTAGTCATTCCAATAAGGAAAGTGAAATTATGATGTGGCACTTTCGTCTAGGTCATCCCAATTTTCTGCACTTGAAACATCTGTTTCCTTCTCTATTTATCAATAAAAATCCTAATTTCTTTCATTGTGAAGTATGTCAATTGGCAAAACACACTCAAAACACTTATGCACCTCGGCAATATCAACCTAGTCATCCCTTTACTCTCATTCATGGGGATATCTGGGGACCATTTCGTATCCGTAGTCTTACTGGTGCAAGATGGTTTTTACTGTTGGTTGATGATCACATTAGATTGTGTTGGACATTCCTAATGAAAGAAAAATCAGAAACCAAATACATATTTCAGACCTTTCATGTCATGGTACAAACCCAATTCAAAGCCAATATCCAAATCCTGAAAACAGATAATGCCAAGGATTTCTTCAACTCATGTCTCGGTTCTTATTTCACATTTCATGGCATTGTTCAACAAAGCTCTTGTGTTGACACACCACAAGAAAACGGTGTTGCCGAACGAAAAAACCATCATATTCTTATAGTGGCCCGATCTTTACTTTTCCAAGCCCGTGCTCCTAAAAGATTTTGGGGTGAAGCGATTCTCACTGCAACATATTTGATTAACTGTCTACCCTCTAGGATACTCAAATTTCGTACATTGCAAACAATACAGAGTCTATTTCCTACCTCACGGCTTGTCTTAGATATTCCGTTTAAACTCTTTGGTTGCAGCGCCTTTATCCATATCCATTCTCAATACCGGGGAATATTTGATGCCTGTGCACATAAATGCATCTTCCTTGGTTATTCAGCCAACAAAAAGGGATATAAGTGTTACTCTCCCATCACTCGTACATTTTACAATACTATGGATGTTACATTCTTCGAAAATATCCCATACTACTCCAATACTGCAATTCAAGGGGAGAATACCACCAGTGAATTACAGCATTGGGAGTGGACCTCACTTCTCGAGTCAAACTCATCAATTCCTCCAAATTCATCATCTCCGGTGTTCCCTACTCTGTCTTACAATACACCAATCCCAAGTCAAACTCAAAAGTCTTGTGATCAGTCTTCCTCACCTATTTCTGAGCATGGTCAACCTTCTCCCTATGTCTATCCCAAACATCTTCTTCTTCCCGATGATGCTGTGAAAGTCTATGAAAGAAGAAAAAACCTTGAGGCCGCACTACCTCACCACTGTCAAGAGACTTTCCCGAGCCAAGCCGAACCTGAAGGACAGCAAAATACAGCAAAATCTAGTCCGCAGGTTGATCCTACGATGAATCAGCCTATTGCACATAGAAAAGGTGTTAGATCATGCACTCAACATCCCCTTCGCAGTTACATCTCCTACTCGAGTTTATTGCCAAAATTCCAAGCGTTTGTGACCTCCTTAGACAAAATCAGGATTCCAAATTCTGTCTATGAAGCCCTAAAGGTCTCCGAAGGGCACAAGGCAATTCTAGAAGAATACACTGCGCT
>NW_010366062.1:0-335 GCF_000414095.1 Morus notabilis
ATGTGCTTCGTAAGAAGCATGAGGAGATGGAGACTGCTTATGAGATAATTGAGTCTCTAGAAGCCATGTTCGGTGCTCCTTCAGAGATGGCTCGTTTGGATGCTGTTAGGGCTTTCATGAATGACAAAATAAAGAAATGTTCTTCAGTCAAGGCACATGTTTTGAACATGATTGATCACCTCCATGATGCGGAGCTCAATGGTGCCAGGATCGATGAAGCCACCCAAGTTGGCATCATCTTGGAAAGCCTATCCCATGATTTTCATGAGTTCGTGAACAACTTTGTTATGAACAAGAAAAAGTCCAACCTCACTGAACTTATGAATGACCTGCAA
>NW_010366062.1:531-810 GCF_000414095.1 Morus notabilis
AACTGTCACAAGTATCTCGATGAGCTGAAAAAGAAAAAGGAACAAGGTAAATCAGATTTACTAGTCCTTGAAACATGTTTAGTAGAGGGTGATACCTCGACCTGGATAATTGATTCGGGAGCAACTAATCATGTTTATTTTTCTTTGAAGAGTCTTAGTTCTTACACCGAGCTAGCCGATGTGGACTACACAATGAAAGTGGGCAATGGCGCAAGAGTTTCAGCAAAAGTAGTGGGAGAAGTTAGACTTCATATTAGGAAAAATAAATTTTTAGTTTTG
>NW_010366063.1:0-641 GCF_000414095.1 Morus notabilis
CTCAACTTTTTCTCTCTCCTCAATTTCAAGTTTTAAAATGTCATAATTTCTTCGTTTCAATTCTGATTGAGATGATTTTTTTCAATGTGTTCATAATGAAAAGAGGAACAAAGCTTCATTCATACTGCATATTTTTTTTATGTCATTTACAATGAGATTTTATAAGATTTGTTATAAAATTCTAATTACAGTTTTTAACACTTTATCCAAACAAAATTCGGATTTTATTCTCAATTTAAATAATAATTTATTTACATATCTAAATACTAATTCGAATCGTAATTGAAATCATCACAATTTAAACTAAATCACACAATTCGAATGGTGAACGAAACAATGCCTTAGACATTGATCTGTTTGGCCATTGAGCAGACAAATGTCGCCAATTACTTTAAGGGCACAACTTTTTTTTTTTTTTTTTGAAAGGATAATCTGCAGTCTTGAAACACACTAATGACCTTCAGATAGCATTAGATACTCTGGCACATTAATGCCAAAATGGCTTGTTAGCAACCTTATGAAAGCCAAAAGTTATCCACCTTTACTAATTAGTTGCTTCGCATGATCCATTGGTCTACAAATAATGGTCTACACATTTATCTGACCGCGCCCCCGCGCGGACTGTCCGCGCGCTGGGGCGC
>NW_010366064.1:0-625 GCF_000414095.1 Morus notabilis
AATTGTTGAGAAACTTTGTGAATATATGAGGCTCGGTGGTACAACGGTTGAATTAAAATACACGGAATATTCTAAACCAAATTGTTATTTTTTGCCCTTAGTTACACTTAATTTCCTCATTTTGTATAATAGTAAAAATGTTAGTCAAGCTAATCCCATCTGTACTTGTTGGGTCGTTGGTGTTTCCAAGTTGTCATTGGATATATATTCTCTAGCAAATTTTCCATTATTTACTTATTATTGACAATTTCAAGTGTAGAAATGCTTTTTATCTTCATGTGTTTTTGCTTCTTGAAATTGATCATTTTTCTTTCGCTCCAGTGAGCTCATGTTTCATGTACCCTGTGTTTGATCATTGATGAAGAGAATCTGTTTTGCTTATTGATCTTTGTATCCTGACTTCTTTTCTTTTCTTTTCTTTTCTTGTTTTCCTTCATTTTACAGAGAAATTTCGATTAAGAGGTATAATCAAAGAAGAGATGATATAAAGTTACTAGCACTGATGGAAAAGCTTTCAATTTGTGGGCGTACTCAAGAAGTAAAAGTAGGCAGAATGCCGTAGAAACTAGGCTTACATTTAAAACCTATGTTAGTAAATAACTAATTATCTAACCTATAAAAATTA
>NW_010366065.1:0-982 GCF_000414095.1 Morus notabilis
AAATAAAATTCGTTATACTGTTTTGTTTAATATAGTAATAATGTAAGCTTATATGTCATAATCTTTTCTAACATAAATATAAATTTTACAAAATAGCTTATTATATCATAATATATTGTAATACACAGATGGAGCCGAAGAAAAGAACTAAAAAAAAGCCATAAAATCTAACTACCGCATTCGTCGTATCATCTCACATACGGACGAGGATTCAACAGTTGTAAATACTGATTACTCAAGTAAATCAAGTTCTGGTATAAGAGATTCAATCACATTGATCCCTCGATCCAGAGTTGATGTGGTGCAACATATGACCCAAACTGAAAACAGACATATACTACATATGTTTGAAATTGAAAGCCAATCTATGCAACATATCTCTGAAATTGAAAGCAGATCTTCTGAACAAGTTCGTGCATCGGCAATTGAAAACAACACACAAAATCGTAAATTTCTTACTTATACTAAATAATACATTTTTTAAAGGAAAAAAAAAGGTTATATAATAGTTTCACAAACTGATCTAAATTTTTTTCTTAGGTGATACTAACATGTATACCGACTTTGGAAACTGTTCTTATATCTGCCATTATTGTGGTGCTCTTTTTTGGCTTAATGAACGAATCAAAAGAAGTAACCCACCTAAATTCAATCTTTGTTGTAGACAAGGAAAGATTAGAATACCTTTTATTAAAGATATTCCTTCTATACTATATAATCTATTAGATTATTATGGAGGATCCTTGAGTACACATTTTTGAAAAAATATTAGAATTTATAATTCCATGTTTGCATTTACATCATTTGGGTGTAATATAGAAAATTTCACAAAAAACTCTATCGGCCCTTATATTTTTAAGATGAGTGGAAAAATACATCATTTGATAGGATCTCTTCTTCC
Organism: Morus notabilis; assembly: GCF_000414095.1. Classification (NCBI taxonomy): domain Eukaryota; kingdom Viridiplantae; phylum Streptophyta; class Magnoliopsida; order Rosales; family Moraceae; genus Morus; species Morus notabilis. Next base: position 902 of record NW_010366065.1, read on the forward strand.
AACTGATAATAATCCCCCTAAATTTGTACAATTATATATATGATACAGAAAATGAAATTGAAAATCGAATGGCTTCATTCT
>NW_010366066.1:0-1786 GCF_000414095.1 Morus notabilis
GTTATTTTTTTAAACGGGGAGTAATTGCGACGACATTTGTCGTCGCAAATGGCCTTTTTTGTTGTAGTGTTCAAACCACCATCTCCCAATTGAGCTAGCTCAAATATTTTTTATAGGCTTCAACCTAATATATAAAGGATCTTATATCTCCAAAATTATGACCTAAATATAAATAAAACCCTCTGAGTCATGATCAAAACAGAACCAAACCGAAACTGTCCCTTACCATGATCTAATTTACGTTTTCTTGTGATTGTCCACCCAAAACTTGTTAAACCACCAAGAAATTTACTTATTCCTCAAAACCCTCGGCTAAAATAGTGCTGAGAAAGTAGATGGTCGGATTTTGGAGTTTTGGTGCTGAAAATGGCACCAACTTGCTTGGTATCCTATTTAAACAAACAAGTTAGCACCTTAAACTACTTCATCATGAAGTAGTCCTACTACAGCTGAGTTAGTGTCACAATTTTCAGCCAAATCACCTCCTTAATTAGGTGTTTAATACTCACACACAATCTAATTTACAACCTAGGTCTTAGCCACTTAGATTACTTACTAAATTAGGTACATATACTCGCTCCGAAAAATTCGTTATACTAAAAACTATGTCTTAGAATTCCTTAACCGTTCATTATTGAAACTTGATCATCCCTTTTTGAATTCCATCAAATACACTTAAACATAAAATAAAGGATATCATAAGAGTATATATACATTATTTGACGTTGTGATGATTTCGTGACGATGACAAATTGAGAAGTAAATTGGATGATGATGATTTGACGATGATTATGATTTGATGATTTACATACTTCTCTTATGATCTTGTTGAAAGTTTTGATGAAAATCTATATATGTATATCATGTGATTTTAAAAGATCTTAAAGAGACGAAGTACACGTTTGACGACGACGACGATGATGTTAAACTAGTATAAAGATCACATTTAACGGCGGTTTTTAAACCGTTGCTAATAGATATAACAACGGTTTGTCAAACTGTTGTCGTATCCAGAGTCGTTAAAGGTCCAAGACATAGGACGACGGTTTTTAACCGTCGTCTAATACGCACGTGTGAGAATCCAAAGAGGCTTTTTAAAGGAAGGTATTTTCGTAAAATCCATTCTCTGATGTGCACATTAGACAACGATTTTTGTAAAAGACCGCCGTCTAATGTGAGCTTTTAATGATGGTTTTTGTAAAAATTGTCGTTAAAAGTCTTAAAAAATTTTAAAAATATATTTTAGCCGAAACGTAGTACTAAACAACGATTTCTTCAAATGTTATTCATAAATTCTAAAAATATATAAATCATATTTCCTTAAACGACCTACACAAAAAACTTTTAAAGAACATGTTATAAATTCTCCTTCTCATATGTAATCAATATTATGTAACACAAATATTCAAAACCCACAAGTAAAGTTTCTCTACGAAATCTAACAACAAAAATACTTACATACAAAGAAAACTCTAAATCCAAACAAACTCAGAATTTGTAAGAGAGTGTCGAGGTCATGAAGGCCAACAAAATGCCAAGGTGTGGTGGCACATATGGTAGTGAGGTCACGACGGCTGATGATATGTGGGCATGGCTGCGGAGGTTGTGGTTTGAGAAAGTGAGGAGATCTAAGTGTTGAGAGAGAGAGAGAGAGAGTTAAGGTCTGAGGAAGAGAGAGTATTTAGAAGAGATGGGAGAATTAGACTGAAAAGATCATTGTTCACAAGAGAGTACTCGAATTTATAAAATAGATATCAAAGCTTTCAAAATTTTTGAAAAAAAAAAA
>NW_010366067.1:0-865 GCF_000414095.1 Morus notabilis
CGTGAAATAGAATTTAGTGTAAGATAAAATAACTTTACAAGTCTGAATTTACGAGTCTGTGTCAATAAAGTGTGTACAATATCTTAAATGGAATTAGAAAAGTCTAATCTATGAATTGGAATTTCTTTTTAAAAAAAAATAGAATTCATTTTATTAAAAAGTTTACATTTTTTCTCTAAATTCAGTTTTGTTAATATTTAAGATAATTTTTAATTATTGATCACCAAGAGTATTAATGTAATTGTCAACACTTTAATTATTTTATTCATTTGAAAAACTTATGTTAGAATTTTAAGATAATTTCGGTTCATTTTGCTAGTTTGAATCACAACCCAAGTTTTTACTACAATATTTTCTCTCATAAAAATTTAAATTTAATTTTTTTATTATAGTATTTTCTATCACATAAATTCACTTTTTCACTCAAATTCTTAACTTAAACGAGCCAAACGAACATATTTAAAAACTTGAGCAAAACGTTTTGAATTATTAAAACATGTAGGATTTAGTTAAAATGTTAAGGGGTATTTATGTATTTTTTTTTTAGAAAATTGCTGAACTTACTCTTAAGAGTACGAGAGTCTTGATTTTTATTCTTAACTCTTGATTATTACCCTTTTGACTAATATAGTTATTGTTCTTTTTATAACTAAAATCACAACTTAAGTTCTTTTGCTACAATGTTTTTTCTCATAAAAATTTAAATTTAACTTTTTTGTTGCAGTATTTTCTTTAACATAAAAAAAAATTTGAGTTGCGAAAAGAACACATAGTTCTTTCACTAAAATGTATTAATCAAGTGTAAAAAGTTAGATTTGATTGTTTATGAGAGCTTTTTACTATAGCAAAACTCGAATTCTAAACT
>NW_010366068.1:0-3552 GCF_000414095.1 Morus notabilis
GGGTTGTTCGGGTTTATGAACAGCCCTAAGTATGACAAAGTTAGACTCTATTGATATAGTCAACATTAGTCAAAGTCACGTTCAACTGTAAATGAAATGATTAAAAGACTCTGTTTGGTTCTTATATTTGAACGCACGATCTGAATTCTACTATAATATTTTTTATTTTAAAAAGAATTTGAACTCAAAAATTTATTATCTCACAAAATTTCTACCAATAAATCAAAATCATTAACTTAAATGCGTGAACCAAAAGAACCTTAACTTTTAAAACGTTTTCGAATGAGTCTCCGAACTAAAGTTATACTAGATTAGGTTTTTTTTCATTATTTTTTTATGCAGCTATTAAAATCTCAATGAAAAAGGATTCAATTCTCTTCTTAATAGTTATACTCTAACATTTCAAATTACAAAATTAACCTCTAATGAACCATAGATCTCATGTCTTTTTTCATCTAGATTTTAATGGTTATACAGATGCAAGGATTAGTTTGGGACAATTTCATAAATTAACAATTCGTTATGAAAAGTTTTAAAAGTCAGAGACTAAAATAGAACATATTCTTTAATTTAGGGACTCAAAATTGAATCAAGATTGGATTTTTCATGAAACCCTAGCTGTTTTGACAGGGAGAAACGAGAGAGAGAGAAAAAAGAAGCTTGAGTGTTGGCCGGAGTTTCGGCACCACCTCCGGGCGCGTCACTAGGCTCCCGGCCATGAAAATGGGTCCCCGAGCTCATCTTGTCGAGGGCTTTTCAATGGTGGTAGCAGTGTGTCGTGGGGTGGATTGAATATGGCAGATCAGGCTTCGTTTGGAAAATGAAAACAGAACATTTGAGAGGCATTTTCTGGCACCGTCAACGTTGGGTGGCTGGGTCCTTTTGAAGGTTCGATCTTGGCAGTGGGGCTTCCTTTGGAAGGGGTGGTGTCGTCTCCGGAGGTTGGCGACGGTGGTGAAGGTGAATCATTCGTTGCCATTTGATGGTATCTTTCCGACGGCTTTGCCGCTTAACTCTCGAAGTATTCTTCATTCCCTTGTGGTCCTCTCGCCGACTCCGTCATTGTTGGAGGCTTTTGTTATGATGCTTCGGGTTTTCATTTTGCTTTGTTTTGTGTTTTAGAATGTAATAAAGGTGTGGCGATGTTGTTCTCGCCACCTTTTGTTTTGTTTTGTTTTTTGTAATAACAGAGGTGATTTCCCCCACCGTCTGGTGTTGGTTATGTCTCCCACCCGGTTGAGTGTTTCTCTGACGGTGTGGATTGTTTGGTCAAGTTAGAATATCGTTCGTGTCGTGATGCTAATGTCCCCTTTGAGTGGGGGTTGGTATTTTGTCTCTCCAACACTTGGAAACTTATTTTGATGGGAAAGGTTTTTTCAAATAGAGTCATCTTAGTGTGCCGATGTAATTTCTCGTTCTTAGGCCTCAGGTGTACGTTTGTTTCTCTTTTGAGTCATTAACCTTGTATTGTGCTGTTTATTTATCCGTTTCCGTTTAATACAAGTTTTCCCTTTCAAAAGAAAAAAAAAATTGAATCAATGTTATATGTATTGATGATAGATAATAACCATTGATGGTGGTGGCATGATGGTGAAGGATAACCTATCAAAATTCTCTCACCTATCATTTGAGAATCGATTTTCATTAACCATTATGAGGTTAAAATTATGCCTCTAATGCTACTAATTCTCATTTTTAAACACAAATAAATATAGATGATAGATGATAATATAGAGTTCAAAGAGCTTGTTATAAGACTTTATTTATAACTGTTGAAGGAGTTTTGGGCACTTCTACCCCTTGAAGTTTTAAAGTTTTAATAGCTTGCTCTTTAAATTTTTAATTTTGACAATTTATCTTTTTAACTTGTAAAATTATTGTAATGTACTCTACATTACAAAGTTTGCTATTATATTTCGTCAGATTAAAGGGATTGAGAGTTGGAAAATTAAAAAGATAAACCTGACACATTGCCACAAAAAAAAAAAATAGCAAGTTAGAGGGATGAATTGTCAAAATCAAAACTTCAAAGCCAAGCCGCCAAAATTTTAAAAATTATGGGAGCAAATGAAAAAAATACTATTCTTGAGCGGTGTCCAACTTATTAAAATCTAAAATTTACGAGCATAACTCCATTTCGAAGTTGCCCAATAAAAAAGACCATTTTGAAGTCAAATTCTGAGTTATTGTTTTGCTTGAAACGTACAAAAAAATATGTGGAAACTAGAGATGCAAGAACGGGCCGGCCCAGTCGGGCCCGGCCCGTTTTTCTTAGGTTCACGCGGGCCGGGCCAGTCCACGAATTTTATGGGCTGGGCCGGTCCGGCCCATATAAGAATGACCTCGGCCCAACTTGCACTACAGGCTAATTTTACGTGGGCTAGGCTGGGTCATGCCGCGGACCAGGATGGGCCGTGCCATGGGCCTTGAATGAGCTGGCCTACTCAAGGCCCATATTGGCCCATCATGGATTTAGATGGGCCAGCCCATCTATGCATGTAATTTTCAATTTTTTTATTTTTATTTTTTATTCTTGAATTTTTAAACAAGTTAACAAATATATAAGTTTGAATAGTCAATGGAAATATGAAAAATGATATTTTATTTACGATTACCTCATTAAATAAAAATCTTTCTAAAGAAAATCCAGTGGGACAAAACCTTGGTAAGAAAAAAGAGTACAATAAAGATAATTATACATAAGATGTTTACAAAATTACTAAAAAAAAAAAAACATAAAAATATTATGGGCCCAGATGAGCTGGGCTGGGCCATTATGGGCCTAGACGGGTCGGCCCAGTCCAGCCTGATCCATGATTTTTTATGGGCCGTGTCGGGCCGGCCCATGGGCTGGCCCATGCCAACCCATCAATATTTATGGACTAGACCGTGGTTTAAACAGTGACAGACCGTGCCGATCTAGTGGTGGAACTTCAGGCGGCGGGCCTGCCTGAAGCCTAAAAATTTTTGAGCTCGGCGGGCATGCACTAATTGCCGCCTGTCCGACCATTTTTCCTGGCTCCCGGTCGCGCGCCCCGATGAAAAACTATTCCCGGCAACCCGCCGCCCGATGAAAAACTATTCCCGGCAACCCGCCGCCAGTGGAGAAGTCGAGATCGTCGTCTGTTGGTTTTTTTTTTTGAATTTTTCTGTGTAACCTGACTTTTACCCGAATTTTTGTGGCCGTTAACTCGAATTTTGAACCCAACGGCTCTTTTTTGCCCGACCCAACCGCCACATGATTTTTGAACCCCAACTGCTATTTTTATTACCGTTGTCCGAACCCGACTTGACAACCCAAATTTTTTTTACCGTTGGAACCGAATTTTTTAGGGAAACAACAAACCGAATTTCTCACCCAAACCTCTCATCCTCTCTTAATTTCTTTCAATCTCTCTCAAATCTTTCTTAATCTCTCTAAAATTTCTTTTAATTTCGCTTAAATCTCTCATGATCTCTCTTAATCTCTCTAAAATCTCTTTTAATTTCGCTTAAATCTCTCCTGATCTCTCTTAATCTCTCTCAAAGCGCTCTCAATTGCTCTTATTTTTC
>NW_010366069.1:0-997 GCF_000414095.1 Morus notabilis
AACATTATGAAATTTTTCAGACATGATCCTTACATTTTTCTGGGCATGCATACAAAAAATCGCCTCAAACAATGACAAAAAAAGTAAAACGAGGTCAAAAAACCCACAACCCGCGTAGTGGGCCACCCAGGGGCCGGGATGGGTCAAAAATTTACATTTTTATTTATGTTTTATATTCTAAAGGTAATATATAATTTGCAGGAAATAATAAAATAAACGGCACCATTTTTTGATGAATATTCTATTTTTATGATCTTCCTTATTTTTTGACTTTGAAAAATAAATTAAAATAAAAAGGAAGTAAAAAAGATATGAAATTTTACAAGCAGGATCCTTACATGTTTCAAGGCATGCCTGCAAAAAATGGCCTCAAAAAATGACAAAAAAAGTAAAACGCTGTCAAAAAGTCTCCGCCCCGCGTAGTGGGGTGCCTAAAAGCCGGGATGTGTCAATAATTTACATTTTTATTTACGCATTGCATTCTATAATTAATATACGATTTTTCAGAATTAATGCAAGTAGTGGCATGATTTTTTTATGAATATTCCATTTTTTATGATTTTCTTTAATTTCAATCTTTGAAAAATAAAATAAAATAAAAACGACGTCAAAAAATTATGAAATTTTGCCAACACGATCCCTACATTTTTTTGGGGACGCCTGCAAAAATGGCGTCAAAAAATGACAAAAAAAAAGTAAAACGTTGTCATAAAACCCCTGGCCTGCGTAGTGGGGTGCACAGGGGCCGGAATGGGTCAAAAATGTACACTTTTATTTATGTTTTGCATTCTAAAAATAATATACGATTTTTAGAAATTAATAAAATAGGGGGCGCCATTTTTTGATGAATATTCTATTTTTAAAAAAAACAAAATAAAATAAAAATGACGTCAAAACATAATGAAATTTTACAGACACGATCCTTACATTTTTTCAGGCATGCCTACGAAACATTACCTCAAAAAATGACAAAAAAATGTAAAACGCAGTCAAAAAG
>NW_010366070.1:0-1040 GCF_000414095.1 Morus notabilis
TCTATCGGATGAGTCGTTCGCTTCGTATGTTTGCCTATCATTTTTTTTTATTTTATTTTTTGTTTGTTTTAATTAAGGTAAAAGTGACCGCCGTTAGTCCATTATTGTAGTTTGTTCCTTTCTTGTAGTTTCTCTTTTATTGTCGTTTTGTGTTTCCTGTTTTCTATTTGATCTTTTTTCTTTTTATTTAGGTCGTTTATTAATTTCGTGTCGTCCTTTATTGTCATTTCATATTTGTTATCGTCCTTCAGTATTTTGTTGTTCATCTATCGGTTTCTCTATTATTCTCCTGTATTTCGCTATTGTTTTTGTACCTTTGTTGGCATTTATTTATTTCAAGGACCATCTTTTCGTGTTTATAATTTTCTTACCTTTTTTTATTGTTAAAGGTGACTGTCATTTATTCGTTTGTTGTCGTTTCCTCATTTATATTGCCGTTTTGTGTTTGTCGTCGTTTTCTCCATTTATGTGGTTTACAAATTTAGTGTCTTTTTACTCTTCATTGCGGTTTCTTTTTCAACTCTTTTTTGTTTGATCGTCGTTGTTTCTCAATTTCTTGATCGTTTCCTTTCCTTTCATTCATATGAAAGCATGAGCATTGTGAACTCGTTTTCCTTCTAGTCTTTTTGCATTGGGTTTTAGCTAGAAAGTTTTTAACGAAACATATTTGGAGATGCTAACGAGGGTGGGTGAAGTTTATACTTTTGTCTTTGGATCAACACCCAGTTACCACATGCCATTTTGGAATCATTTTTGTTGTCTTTTCTCTTGCCTGCAAGCTGAGTTGTATTCTTTTTTGCGCATGTGTGCATATTTTTGTTGGTCATGTTTTATTTTTCCATTTTTTGTCACTTTGTATGAGATCCCTTTTCTTTCTCGATTCAATAAACTAGAGTGAGGGCCTTGGTGTGAGATGGTTGGTTTATAGGATGACAACTTATTTTGGGATCTCCTGTTTTTTTTTTATTTATTTATTTATTATTATACTAGTTTCTCCTTCCAATCATTTTCTTAAAAGGGTTTGACGGGTTGAGGATAGT
>NW_010366071.1:0-338 GCF_000414095.1 Morus notabilis
CTTCCTCAGAAAACGCATTAACGTATCCAGGAACCGCAAGAAGTCATACCTTTAATGAATCCTTCTTTCTAGACGCTGATGAAACAAATCACTACTTGGATTGATGAGAATGTGAGGCTTTTGAAAATGCTACTGGTTTAAATCTGTATTGCTCAATTACTATGACATTGACAGCCCTTGTTTCTTTTTTTATTAATAGTTATCTTTACAACTATTTTCTTTAAAAATAAATTTAAAAATACTTAAATAATTATATAAATAAAATTTTCAATAAATAATAAACTTTTCGGTCTACAACACGCCGACTAGTATCCTTGAAATATCTGAGTGGAAATAAG
>NW_010366072.1:0-1029 GCF_000414095.1 Morus notabilis
CTGGTGAGACACCATTTTCCATGGCGTATGGAGTGGAGTCAGTGATCCCGACGAAGGTTGGAATGCCCACATATCAAGTCGAAACCTATGACAAAGATCAGAATAATAGGGAGCTCTGCACTGATCTCGATCTTGTGGTAGAAAAGAGAGAACAAGCAACCATTCGTGCAGCCGTATACCAACAGGCGATGAATCGGTACTACAACACAAGGGTTAAGAAACGAAAATTCAAGGAAGGTGATTTGGTTCTTCTAAAAGTTAATCAAAGCACAAAGAAGTCAAGTGATGGTGTACTTGGGCCAAATTGGGAGGGGCCATATAAGGTTGTCAAGGTCGTTCGCCCTGGAACATATCAGCTTGAGGATAAATGGGGCAAGGTGTTGACTCACCCTTGGAATGTTGAACACCTTAGGAAGTATTATCAATAGTTAAAAAGTTTGAAGTTCAGTCTGTGTTTGTACTTCGATGTAACGCCAAGTTTATCAGGCGAAACATATTATTACTAAATAAATATGAAGTGTTTGCTAATTTCTTCTTTTAATATTTTCTTTCTCATTTTGTTCAATATGACAGAGATAATGAGGGGATAGAAGTGTATCAATTAAAAAAAAAGCGGAAAAGAAAAAAGAGCTTTAGCTTAGAAAAACCTGACCCTAAGTGGGCTCAGGAAAATAAAAGAAAAATGGAACAATCTGACCCCAAGTGGGCGTGGGAAAAACCAAAGAGCTTTAGCTCAGAAAAACCTGACCCCAAGTGGGCTTAGGAAAATAAAAAAAAAAATAGAAAGCTTTGGCTTGAAAAAACCTGACCCTAAGTGGCACGAGAAAAAAAAAAAAAAAAGAGCTTCGGCTCGAAAAAATCCGACCCTAAGTGGGCACGGGAAATTAAAAAAAGCTTCGGCTTGAAAAAACCCGACCCCAAGTAGGCACGAGAAATAAAAACGAAAAAAAGGAAAAAAGAGCTTTGGCTCAGAAAAATTCGACCCCAAATGGGCACGGGAAAATAGAAAAGACAAGGGAACAACCCGAC
>NW_010366073.1:0-911 GCF_000414095.1 Morus notabilis
AGGTTAGTCCAAGATCCTCATTATTTATTATTATTTCTTTTTTTTTTTTCCTGAAAACAGAATTCTTATCAGCACTATCATTTCTTCTTCTTTTTTTATTTTTTATTTTTATTTTTTTCCAGAAGTTTATACAAACAATGAGAGGTATACAAGGTGCTATAATCATAACCGCATGTTTTCAGATATTAATTGGTTTCCTAGGCTTGTGGAGAAATGTTGTAAGGTAGGTTATCTCAGTTGAAAGTTTTTGAGAGGTAAAATTTGCTAAGAATTTTTAATTTGTCAAATTATGGATTATGGATATTAATATATGATCTTTGTGAATCATGATCATTGTTTCCTAAATTACTGGTTTAGGTTTCTTAGTCCTCTTTCTGTTGTCCCAGTCGTAACTTTCGCTGGAATTGGGCTCTATCATCTTGGTTTCCCCACGGTAAGAATTTCTTCATTGGATTTATTGCTTTTTATTGCTGCTTTTTCTATTTTAGTTCAATGTTTTTCTTGACACATTTTTGTCCCTCTTATTCTCTCCTTCTAGCTCGCAAAATGTGTTGAAGTTGGGCTTCCTGAGTTGATCATCTTCATTTTCATCTCACAGGCAAGTGTCGTTACCACTCTTAATCTTTTTGGTATTCATTTTTCCAAACGAGTATGTATTGCTTGATGAGCAATTAATAAACGGTCTTGCAGTATCTTCCTCGTTATATGAAAGCAAAAACACACAGATGTGATAGATTTTCATTGCTGTTCTCCGTCTCAATTGGATGGTTATATGCACTGTTTTTAACATCAACTGGCGTGTACAACAAGAAACCACCCAACACTCAAATTAGTTGTCGCACTGATCGCTCTGGGCTTATCCGTACAGCTCCTTGGTGAGACCCTCCAACAATATATATATATATATATAT
>NW_010366074.1:0-486 GCF_000414095.1 Morus notabilis
ATGCCACCTTACCAGCCGCAGCTGCAAGTGCTAACATTTTACCCTCCTACGCCAGCCTACCGACCGCCTCAGTACACGCAGTTTCAGCCCCAGGTGCCGGGACCGGTACATATACCTCCTCCACAACAATATAGGCCACTGATCCAAAGGCCTAATGTTGGTGATAAAAGGAAGTGGAAAGCGCACGGCCAAGCTTACACCCTGACAGGAAGCAGTTCTGGCGGTCAGGCCAGTAATACGGTGGTTGAGGGTATGATTCTATTCTCTTATTCTCTTGCTCATGTGTTCGTTGATACAGGCGCCACACACTCTTTTATATCGAGTTCTTTTGTTCACACTTTGAAACTGAAATCTGAGAATTTAGAAGTGCCGATAACTTTGAACTCCCCACTGGGGTGTATGGAGGTAATAAGTGTGTGTAGATCATGTGAAATCATGATTGAGGGTGAGCGATTGAGAGCTGATTTGATTATCCTTCCGATGAGT
>NW_010366075.1:0-536 GCF_000414095.1 Morus notabilis
GTACCATCTAAGTCTATACCTACAACACCCTTAGAGTTGTGGTGCGGTCAAAAACCTAGTTTGAGTCACGTGCGCATATGGGGGTGTCCAGTACATGTGCTGAAGGGAAAGACTGGGAAGTTGGAACCCAAGTCAGAAGTATGTATGTTTGTAGGATATCCCGATGGGACAAAGGGAGGTTTCTTTTATAGTCCTGAAGATCAAAAGGTGTTTGCATCGACAAATGCCACATTTCTGGAGCATGACCATATGATAGATTTTAAGCCCAGAAGTAAGATAGTATTAGAAGAGTTACTTTCCGATGAGATTGGACCACAACTGACAAAAGTTGTCGAACCACTCAAAGAAAAGACCACAGTTCCTAATCAGACTCTTAAGGCACCTCGTCGTAGTGGGAGGGTAAGCATGTTACCTGACCGGTATACCGGGGAAGCCCAAAGGGGTAAAACTCGGTCTGGCAACTTGTAGATGACCGGTAGACTCTTAAGGCACTGCTGATGACGGTAAGGAGGATCCATCGACCTTTAAGGATGCGA
>NW_010366076.1:0-793 GCF_000414095.1 Morus notabilis
TGTAGGGGTGGTGAGCCAATTAATGCATAACCCAAAAGAAGTACATCTTCGAGCAGTACATCAAATTCTATAGTACTTGAAAGGTACTCCAAGAAAGGGAGTGTAGTTCTGAAGAGGCAATCAATTGACATTGGAAGCATACACGGATGCAGATTATGCCGGATCAGTTGATGATAGAAGATCGAGTTCACGCTATTGTACATTCCTTGGTGGTAACCTCGTAACGTGGAGAAGCAAGAAGCAGAATGTAGTTGCAAGGTCAAGCGCGGAACTGAGTTCAGAGCTATGGCATTAGCAATTTGTGAGCTTCTTGGAAGATCTGAAGATTGCGTGGGAAGGACCTATGGAGCTATATTGTGACAACACGTCGGCAATTAATATTGCACATAACCTTATGCAACATGACTGCACCAAGCATGTGGAAGTAGACATACATTTTATAAAGGAGAAGTTGGATAACGAAATGATTTGTACTCCATTTGTGTCAACCAAGGGTCAACTTGCAAATGTGTTAACCAAAGGATTGAGTAGCTCTACATTTCAGTCTATTGTTAGCAAGATGGGAATGGAAAATATCCACTCACCAGCTTGAGGGGGAGTGTTAGAATCAGTAATTATGGTGTGCAGATTTTACAGCTTAGTAGATTAGGAGAAAATGTGTATTACAGCTGTGTATATTTCCTGTGATTATAGTTGTATATTCTGGTAGTGAATATCCCTGATTTATAGGGGTTAGATCTTAGGAGAATTCCCTTTTATAGCCTGATTTCTTCCTTATATTACTGTACATTAT
>NW_010366077.1:0-839 GCF_000414095.1 Morus notabilis
ACCCTTTAATAAATCGTGGTCTGATCCATGAATTATTTTATTTCACCTTCGATGCTGTGTTGCAGGTTCTGATGTTGGTGAAATAGAGAGGCTCAGATCCAGGATAGCGGATCTAGAACAATCTGTTAGTTCTCTAGAGGAAAATGTTAAATCGCTTCAGATTGAGCAAAGACACATAGAGGATAAATCAGCTGAACTTCGAAAACAACAGGTATCCTTATTAGGGGTGGAGAGACTGGGTTGTTGGACCTTTTCTTATCTCTTTTTGCTTTATGTACCCACGCATGCGTACATTTAGAAATGAGATTAGTTGAACTTGGACGTACAATTCCACGAGTGCAGACTAACCTATTCAGGGTATTTCTTGTAGGAGGAGATCACTGAAGTTTCACGGCGTGAGAAGCATAAGCGGCGTGAAAAGGAAAACCGTATTAGTAAGTAGAAATTGTTTGATGATTTGCTATCTTTTTAAGTACAATGAATTTGTTAATTGTAAACAAAATCAAAACACATATGTTCGTGTCTTAGATCAAATGAAAAGGAAATTAGAAGCACTGGAGAAGGAGGATGACCTGGATACTACTTTGGCAAAGCTGATTGACCAAGCTGAAGAATTTAACATTCAGCGCTTCCACTGCTCAATGGAATTTAAGGTGGAGTTTCTTTTGGGGCCAGGTTTTGGATAATTTACTTGATGGAAATTCTGTTCGTGTGTTTTGAAGATTATGTAGTAAACATGTAACTCATTTCTTTTGAAGTATGTATAAAAAAGTGAAATTGCTTCATTACTTTTTACAGAAACTACTTGTTGAGGCTGTTTTACTAAAACAGAATCTTGC
>NW_010366078.1:0-3108 GCF_000414095.1 Morus notabilis
ATTTTTTATTTTTATTGTGCCAAACGTCATTTTAAAAATATATATATATATTTTTTTTAAAAAAACCAAGATTAATTACAAACACGGCCTATTTTTACTGTCTAAATTAAGTAGTAGCACCGTTTAGGATTTAGGGTCTAAGATAAAACTAGAAAGAGACTGCAGATACATGGATGCACGGTTTTCATTAGACATTAGATGCAACTTGGATACTTCTTAATTTTCATCCAAAAAGGGAAAAATAAATAAATAAAAATAAAGGAAAAAAAAAACTCAGTTAGTTCTTTGAAGTTCTTGATACCGTTTCACTCTTAAGTCCTCAAAGAGCTCTCCTAAAGTGTGGTGAACGCGCATTGCATTAATAGAAATTTAAACCTCGTTCATTTTGTGGATTCGAGTTTTTAATTTGAGTTGAGATGTGACATTTTTTTTGAGAGTTTTGCGCTGTAATAGAAAAAATTAGATGTGACATTTTCTAAGAGTTTTGTACTGTAGAAACTTAAAACTGAAAACTTGAATCAGTGAAATGAACGATACCTTAGATTTTGAATACCTTTCACTATGGATTGATTGTTGTCAACAAAAATCTTAATAGCAGTTTTCGTCACCTTAAAAGAGACTGCCAAATATACCCATTTAATAACAGTAGCATGCTAGTTTTTTATTTTTTATTTTTTAAAAAGTTTATTGTATTTCTGTGAGATACACATACTAATGCTGACTAGATTAGCTTCGTAACGTGAGGAAACTTAACACCGTCTGTGCAGCAAATCCACTAAAAAGTTTTAATAAAACACACAAAGAGGTAGAGCGCGCACCGAGTTCTACACCAATAATTTAGCATAGAAATGACTCTTTTAACATTAATTTTATAATCATATCGAGACCAAGAGATTCATAATGCAAAGGTTTATAACACCACAAAGGACAAACTATTATAGATTGGACATGCAATTAAACTCAGAAAGTGACCACCTCTATTATTACGCAACAACAAAAGCTCATAATCAAAATACAACATCCAAGCGATGGAAACAACATTGCCTTTATTCTACGCAAACAAAAATCACAGAACGGAGAAGCAACCTCGGCAACACGAACAAGACCACTAGCCGATCAAAGCAACCAAAGGGCCAAGGTAGCGCAGTGTAGGAAGAAGATGAGAACACTATAGAGAAGCACCACCCCACCACTGAGTGAGAGAAACGTGTCACCATCGCCAGACGCCGAACCAGGCACATGCCCCACCAAGTGTCTCGCTGCACCACTGGATCCAAAGCCCCCAAAGTAGTTGAGTGATTCTGACAATTGGGTTAGTGTAGTGAGATCTTTTATAGGGTGTTTAGTACGAGGATTTGTGTTATAGTTTGAATCATGATTTATAGTTTGTTATAATATTTTCTCTCATAAAAAATACACGTAAATTAAGAATGATCTTGAATTATGATTCTAAATCTGTGAACCAAATGTTCACTTAATGCTCAGAGCTAAAGTGAGGTGTCTCTAAAATTTAAGAGGTGTGGATGTAAATAATCCAAATAAATAATTTATTTATAATGTTTTTTAGAATATATTTACTTTTAGTTCTATAATAAATATATAGAAGATTCAATCTCTTATATTGTGTGTTTTTTGCCAAAAGAAAAAAAAGAATGTCATGGTTGAAACGCTCGTTCTGATTTTTTTTTTCCCCGCATTTTCTTTCTCTCTTCTTTATTTTATTTATTTATTTATTTATTTTTGGCTTCTCGCCCTTTATAGCTTTTGCTTTGTTTCCCTTTTCTGTCTTTTCCACTAAGATTTTACGTTTTTGTTTTGGTCCCCCCCTTTGGTGTCATTTTCTCCTAAAATTTTATATTTTTAAACATGTCTCGTTTCAATAATTTTTTCTTGTAGTTTGTCTCTAGCAAAATAATTTTTTAATACATCCTTGCATAAATATTTTTCTTATGATTTTCTAAAATATTATTTTATCAAATAGGACAATTTATAAATCCTTTCATCTATAATTGTTGCACTGAATGATTTTACTCAAATGTACCACACCTAAAACATCTTTTTTTCTTCCCTCATATGTATCACTTAAGTAGTTTTCTATCAATCCTCATTATTTTTTTTTTAAGAGTTTTGCTTGCTTCTAAAGGTTTATAGTGCTTTAATAGTTAACAATTAAACACATCGAGGTATGTACAAGATTTTTTTATTGATTTAATTTAAGGGAAAATTATTAGAAACAACTTCAAATTTTAGAAAAGACTTTGTGATGATTAGTTTTGGATGAAAATATCTAATAAACGTTTTATATTTTAATTTTAACACTTTATTTTGTACTCATTAGTTACGTAATTTCAAAGAAAAGTTCTATTAAAATTATAAAGAAAATAATAATCAATATCAGCACTAGTCAAAAAGGAAAATCTATAAAGTTCAATACACAATATTAGCACTAGTAAAAAAATTAAATTTCAGCACTATTAATAATAATCAATATCAGCACTAGTCAAAAAGGAAAACCTATAAAGTTCAATAATCAACATCAGCACCAGTAAAAAAAATTTAATATCAGCACATTTTTTTAAGGGTAAATATCAGCACATTTAATAATGAAATTAGTGAATAGACCGAAAAAAAAAATTTGAAGTTTGTGAAGTTCTGGCAGAAATAGGGATTGAATTATGACGTCTAATACTTTTCTTCTGCGGAATCGGAAGTTATAAACTGGTAGTAGTTAAAACAAACGAATAAGAGGTTAAAATTAAATAAAAAAATAAAAAATCTCATATATAAAGTGGATAAGATCGTGTACAGCGCTAACAGTAGTAAAAAAACACTAATAATACATGGGTCTTAATTTTTTATTCTTTATTTTTTTATTAATTCATTTTGACTAATATAGTTATTTAATTAAAAATATATTAATAAAAAATAAGAGATAAAAATTTAGACTCATATATTTTAAAAAATATTTATCTCATTTTCTCTTATTATTCATAATAATTTAATATAGTTATTTAATTAAAAATATATTAATAAAAAATAAGAGATAAAAATTTAGACTTATATATTTTAAAAAATATTTATCTCATTTTCTCTTATTATTCATAATAA
>NW_010366079.1:0-1013 GCF_000414095.1 Morus notabilis
TTTCAATCGTTTTCTTATTCCTTTATAAAAATCATTATCACTGTTTTTTTTTTTATTTTCATTTTTAAAACATTTACTAAATAAATATGATTTACGTGCCGTTTTTATTTTTGTGTCTTAAAAAATGTGCAGATATGTTTTCAAAAACAATTAAAAATCAACCAAAAAAAAGAGTTGAGACAGCAACATGTCTAGCATGTTTGGAACCAATTTCGTCTATGTTTTTCACGTTTTTCAAGACAAAAAAATGAGATTGAGGGGAAAAACGTGTTTGGAGGAAAAAAGGGAAGAAAATTAAAAACAATTTCATTTTTTAGTTTAGTGTAAAATCATTTGTGGACGTTTTGTTCATGAATTCAGAATTATGATTCAAAATTATTTTCAGTTTACGTGTATTTTTATGAAATAAAATACTGTAACGAACCACGAACCATGATTCGAATCATGACACGAATCCACCAACTAACCACCATGAAAACAATTTAAATTCATTTTTTATTTTTTATTTCTATTTTTTTGGACAAATACCTTTTTTTGAAGAGGTAGGTAAAAATTATATAATTAAATAGAGTTTTAATTTTTTTTAAACTAAAAATATTCTTTTAATAAAATTATTAGACACATTTTTAAAAATAATAAATTAAAAATATTTTTATTTTTAATTTCATATAAAAAATAATTATTTTAAATTTAATTTCAAACGTACCTGTTCTTTTCTATAAAGAATAATAGCGTCAGATTCTCAACTTTGATAAGTTTTTAAAGAGAAAATGAGGAAAATGAAGAGCCTATTTGATTCGAAAGTTTGTTTCGAATCATGATTCATAATTAATTATAATATTTTTTCTCTTAAAAAATATAAATAAATTAAAAATAATTTTAATCTTATAATTTTAATACATAAATATGAACCAAACGACTCGAAATATAGCCGAAGTAATGTCATAAACCCTAATCAGAATAGAACCGGCGAACGAAGAAGCTCCGGCCATGGAGAACAACAACTCATGCAT
>NW_010366080.1:0-883 GCF_000414095.1 Morus notabilis
ATGTCACATCTCAACTCAAATTAAAAACTCAAATCTGCGAAGTGAACGAAGCCTCAATGATAGATTGATTAACTCAGCCAACGATTGACCATTGAGTTAATTAAAAAAAATGGCCATTTTGCTAGTTTTATAAAACTTTGGCCATTATCCTATAAATTATTTACACGTAGTAAATTACTATTTACTAGTAAATTGCTATGTGTTTCAATCGTTTTAAAATTATGTTATTTACTTAAAAGGTTTCAAAAATGTATCATCTACGACAATTACTATATTTTAATGCTTCTCTTTATGTGTGGGCCTAGACCAAACAAAGTACGCAGCATGTCCAACCAAAGGAGGAGGGAAGAATGCAAAGGCAACGCGGAAAACAACTAGAAATATCATTTAAGATGATAAAAAATATTATTTATGTTACTTCACTCAAAAATAAATAACCGTTATTTAAGTAATAAAAAGAAAATAAAAAGTTATAATGACATCAAATTATTTATAATACCATAAATTATAGACTTTTACAAAACCATAATAAATTAGGGAGAAAGAGGAAAATATGCCAATACTTGAGATAAATTAAAATTAATAGGTCAATAGTTTACATAAGTTAATAAATAGACTAAATTACTGTTTTTGTCCATAACTTGTCTGGTTATGAACCATAACTTGACAAGTTATTGTCCATAATTCACAGTTTTTATCCATAACTTGTCTGGTTATAAACCATAACTTATCTGGTTATGAACCATAACCTGACAAGTTATGACATATTAATTTTTATAACTAAAAATTGACCTATATACTATTTTAAGCTTTTCATATTGACGTATTTTCTATTATTTCCGAATAAACTATGTACCGCAAAATAGACAATGTGATGGGCCGA
>NW_010366081.1:0-1297 GCF_000414095.1 Morus notabilis
TCTATTCTTAAAAATGCTATAATTTTTTCGTTTTAATTTTGATTGAGATAATTATTTTTTGTATGCATTCACAACAAAAAGACGAATAAAACCACACCCATATACCTTATTAAAATTTTTCATCACTATTTAGTTTTTATTAAAATACTATCTAAATACAAATTTAAGTTTTAACTCACCCAAACACAAACTCAAAAAGATTCTCAATTCAAATCATAACTCAAATGTACACATCTAAACGCAAACTCAAGTTACAACTTCAACTCAAATTATAACTCAAACTTAACTCAAGATCATCACTCAAGTCACCTTCACTTAAAAATGTAAAAAAACACTGTTTGATCCTCAAAATTGTCTGAGGGACCCTTTCTTTACCCTCCCACCCTTTTTTAAATAAGATATTTTAACCGTTAAATTTAAATACGTGCGACACAGAATTATTTATAGTTGCATATTTAATCATTAAAAAATTACCTATTAATAGGGTAAAAAAGTTTACTCTACTATAAAGTCTTTTTTAAGGTTTTTTAATACGAGGATTCAAGTAGTTTGAATCTAAAATTCTAATTTAAATAAGTATTTATTTTTAAAAAAATAAAAAGTGTTTTGTACTCGTGATTAGGAGTGTACAAAAAAATCATAAAACCGAAACCGACCGAAAAACCGACCGCTCAAAACTGAAAACGATAGTGTCACGTGGAACCGAACACAGTCGGTTCGGTTAACCGACCGACTTCCTCAAAAGTCGGTTTGGTTTCGGTTTTGCGTGTAAAGAGTCGGTTAAAACCGAACCGACCGAGATGAGATTTTTTTTTTTTTAATGTTTTCGTTTTGTTTTACTTATGACAATTTAAATGTTTTTTAAACTTTTGTTTGTGCAATTATCAATTTTGATGTTATGCTTGTATTCATTTATTGTGATTACGTATTTGCAACTTTACATTGAAGAAAAATTTTACATTTTTTCGTACTTGCGGGTCAAAAATGCAATTAAAGATGCTGGTAACCTGATGGTTAACTGAGGTCATCTTCCTGATTACCAAAACCGAAAACCGACCAAAACCGATCGAAACCTAACCGAAATTGAAATTCGGTTAACCGAACCGAAACTGTTAGGTGCGGTTCGGTTTCAGTTCTAACTTTTAGAAAACCGACATGGTCGGTTCGGCCACCAAACCGACTAAAACCGACGAACACCCCTACCCAATACAACAGTTAAACAATCAAAAACAAAGATTTTTTAAACCTAACCCCTCCCCTTTGAGTTCTCATTTGTTTAAACCTAAATTCAAACTCC
>NW_010366082.1:0-7469 GCF_000414095.1 Morus notabilis
GCCGAAATTTCTTTAAAAACTTATTTTTAAGCTGAAATTAAATAGGAAATCAAACTCATGAATTGGATTTCAATTTTTAAAGAACCCTTAAACTGAATTATAAAATCGTTTGTGAAACAGGAAACAATTAAACACGATTAAGCTTAATTCGTTTTAGGAATGAAAAACATATCCTAAGATATTGCTTTTGTGATAAAGCTAGTGGAGAAGATCAAGTATTAAAGCTTTAAGGAAAGCGAATGTTAGGGTGATGAGAAAGTTAGCCATAGGTATGACATCCGAGAGGTAGGATATTCTTATCTATATCTTTGGTAGCCTCACTTTAAATGGTTTTGGCCAATGAAAATATTTTAGAACAAAACATGTTGAAAGAAAATGATTTTTAAAGGAAATAACATGAATAATGCTATTAAGTTTTCCAATGATTTTGAAAATGAGATTTTAAAGAGTATCATTTCTTAAAATGAAATATTTTAAGAAATGATAAAACGCATGGTGGCGTCAGAGATCAGGATATGGGAATTGTATCCTTGGAGGCAGGTCCTAAAACCCGTACGGATCCACTTCTTGCTCAGTGATGTTATGGCTCTGCATATTTTCATTATACAGATATTTTTCTACCACTACGTGAGTATTTTCTTTTTCTAAAAAGGATGATCGGTTCTGGGTGTATGTCTTCGGACCGTGAGTACCTTTATTTACAATGTTTTATAAAATTATATCCTACTGGGCCTTCCGCTCACTTTTTTTTTGTTTCGAATGTATTAAACCCTTCCAAGTGACGCGACGAGTAGTGCGGAATAGGTAGCTACTACCGGTGAGGTGAACCCGTCTTCGAGAAGTGAAGATTTGCATTTTCCTTTCCCTTTATCTCAAGGCATGTACGAAATTATGGATTATAAACTCAAATATTGCTAGACTGTAGTTGATGTCAACATTTACTTTTGTTTATATTCATGTATGCTAAACCTGTGGGAATTCCTGATATGATACCAGGGGCGAGGTTTTGAACTGGTTTGGTTGGAAATTCCACAACTTTTCTTGAAATTGAATTTCTCATAATCAGTGGGGCTTGTTTGGAAATACCTGGATGTTTTGGATTTGAAATTTAAATTTTTGCATTGTTTTTTGTTAATCATTTTTTTAAACAGGCTTAAATGTTTAAGCAAGCCTCCACATCACTAACCCTTGTTTAGGAGCGTGACATGTCGTGGTTTAGGAAATTACCCCATAAACTTTTAATTTTATCAATCAACCATCTGAATTTGTAAATTTGTTGCAATGTTCCTCATTTTATTTAATTTGCTCAAATTTTTTATTAGATTTAAGGGATTAAAAGTTAAAAAATTGAAAGATTTATGTTACATTTGAATTGAGATATCAAAATTTTTCGCTGAACGTGCTTTTTCAACACAATTTAACACAATTATCATCAAAATGGGGCACATTGCAACAACTTTATAAATAAAAGGGGCAACTTCTCAAAATTAAAAATTTAGGGACTAATTTACTAAACACAGTAAGCTTAGGAGGTACATGTGCCAAAAACTCTTGATAAAATGGATATATTTTTCAACAAGATTGGATTCTCTTTTCTTCTCTCTCTTTTTTCTCTTCATTTTCTCTTTAGTCTTTGGTCTTGGTTTCATATTTTTCATCAAAAGAAATTTTTCATGTTTGATGAAATGGGTATTTTGACTTTCTTCAAGATATCAGGATTGGTTTTTCTTCATATTTTTTTTTTCATTTTTTTCGGTGTTAGTTTCAGTGGAGAATAAAAAGCAAAGATAGGGCTTGAGAGTCGGACACTTAGGCTCTCAAGTAAGAGAGAAAGTTCTCTCGTTTATTTTGTTTTTTATTGTTAGTTATTGGTAGTCAGTTTAATGCCGTTTGTATATTTCCTGATAGGGTTGTCTTGATTCGGCTAGAATTTTTCTATGCCGTGTAGATATCTCTTTTTTGTGGGGTTCGATGATTTGTTCCTTTAATGCTAGAAAATCTATCTTGATAGGAGGGGTCTCATCAATTCGAGTTTTATGTGTGATCGTTGTTAATGTGCTGAGGTGTCTTCTTATTTTTGGATCTCAGTTGTGCGTCTGTCTTTTTAATAGGTTATTAATATTGTATCAAAATGACTGTTTATTAATTTTTAATTAAATGCAATTTCTCTTTAAAGAGAGAGAGAGTTCTAGAAAAGGCAAAAAGGCTGTCAAGTGAGTGAGGAAGGGAGTGAATAAGAGTTAAATGAAGACAAAAAATGTTAACGGAAAATTCCCTGTTTCCTATTTCGTTAATGAGTTTTATGAAATAGCCACGTGTCAATTACTATTCACTAGACAGAGAAATGGACAGAGTTATTAGACAGAGGATCCGGGTTCAATACGTATATTCTCATTTTATACGCGATTCTTTTTTGCTAGTCGGAAAGGTTTTTATTCAGCAAGCTCGGAAAGAAAAAGTTGCCACAGAGGATTTAGCCATCCCACGATAAATAAAAGGGTATTTTACACCTTTGTCTTTTAAATTTTTATGGTATTAACAACTTACCTATTGAACTTTTAATATTAGTAAGTTGTCCCCTCTGATTATAAAATTATTGTAATATGCCCCAATTTGATTATGATTGTGTTCAATAAATATTAAAAAGTACATTTCAAGAAAAATTTCATCTCAATTCAAATATAACATAAATCTTTTAAATTTTCAACTTTTAATACCTTAAATCAAACAATATGCCCCATATATATAAATAGCATTAGCATTTATATATGAGATAAAAGGCCATTTACACATCATATTTGTTGTTTCTGAAATGATTTCAGATGCGGAAACGTGAGAATAGCGAATCGTGTATAACAAAAATTTTCATAAAACTTTTGAGATACTCTATAGATTATATTAATTTATGCATGAATAAATTAATCACATTAATTTATTTACCAAGAACCAGATTAGGAATTATACCTAGCAACCGATCAGGATGATAACTTGTGTTCTTTGACCTCAAACGTTTCTTGCTCTAATGCTAGTTTAGAAAACTCGAATCTTTCTCGTCAATTCCTTGAATCTACGAAGACGTGTTCGTGGGCACACATGAAACAAAACGGGATTAGCAAGAACACTCAAGATTTCTACGAACACCAACACATGCAAGACGTGGAATTTTTAGAGAAAAATTTTCCTCCTCCCTAGTTTATAAATTCAGCTACTTTAGGTTTTTAGAGTAAAAATTCTATAATCTCTTATTTTATAGAGTAACAATCAGACTCTTAGAAGGAGTATTATCTTTATCTATAAGATAAAGCTTATTAATTATCTCCCACTTCAAATTTGATTTTGAAACAAAATCCATTCTCCCTTATCTAATGTGGCCGGCCACCACTAAAGGATATCCTCCTTGTGGTAGGCGCAATTTTACAGATAAAAACTAGGGAAGAAAGATTTTTTCCTGCAGTCCAATTTTTAACTTAAATTCAAATTCCAATTTAAGTCAAACTTAAATCAATTTAAATTTTAAATTGAACAACTTATCAAAATACACTTATTCAATATCTCGTTATATTAACAGTGCGGATAACATCGTTCCATTCTAAATGGGAATGACCTGTATTGGTAATGTTTTAATTAAAGATTGTGAACTTTAATTAAATTCATTACGAACATGGTTTTGATTATTATCTTTAAATATTATCCTCTCGCTTAGAACACTTATATACAATATTTAAGGTCACATAAATAATCATGAAATTTTCATTGATATTCATAAAATATTCAATAATATATGCACATAAAATAATGAATAAACTCTTTTATTAAATAAATAATAAATATCATATTACATTTCATTTTTCTAGGACACCATTCCCAACAATCTCCTACTTGTCCTAAAGCAGGCAGAATATGTCTCTAATCCTGAAACTTTCTAGGTGTCTATGACTGATCCATCCCTGGAACAACTTCCAGATCAGTTAAGAATTTCTGGAGTCAGGTTGCTTTTCTTTGCTGCTTCACAAGCTGCAACACATTAACCCTTAATGATAGAATTAGCAATCACACTTTATCAACAACATTTCGTATCATGACTACTTCACCTCGTGTGAACACAGATTTAGATGTCGACTCTCGAAATCCATGCATGACTCATAGTCAAAGTCTGTGTATCCAGCTAAAGGACAACTCTTTCACTGCCTAAACTATCTGATAATTTCTTACTTTCCTCATACACTTAAGGATATACTACATCGCTATCCGATCTTGAGTTTAACTAACAACAATTGAACACTCTCACCGAATATCAGATATTCGGGCTAGTAAAGAACAAGAACATCTTCTTTTCTTTCGTTTGATACATCTTACTTTTGATCAAATTCATAAGACTTAATAGCCTCATCAAACATGATGTTCCATGATCTAGATGCCTGCTTTAATCCATAAATGGATCTCTGCAGTTTACAGGCTTTCTGCTCTTAGCCTTTCTCTATGTAACCCTCTGACTGATCCATATAGATGGTTTCCTCAAGATAGCCGTTCAGAAAAGCTGGCTTGACATTCATCTGGCATATCTCATAGTCAAAATATGCTATTATGGCCAGGAGTATCCGAATGGACTTAAGCATGGCTACCGATGAGAAAGTTTCCTCATAGTCAACTCCTTATTTCTGGGTATAACCCTTAGCCACTAGCCTTGCTTTATAAGTCTCCACTTTTCCATCCGTTCCTCTTTTTTTTTTTTTTTTTTTTTTTTTTTTTTTAAGATCCACTTGCATTTAATGGGTTTTACCCATTCGGGTAGATCTACAAGTTGCCAGATTGAGTTAGAGTACATGGACTCCATCTCGAGTTTCATAGCTGCTTGCCATTTTTCGTAACAGAATCATCCATTACAGCCTTAAAGGTTAATGGATCCTCCTTACCGTCATCAGCAGTGAAGATCTGTGCCACCCCGGTATACCGGTCAGGTAACCTACTTACCCTCCCACTACAACGACGTGCCACAGAAGATTGGTTAAGAATCACGGTCTTATCTCTTTGTGTTCCGACAACTCTTACCAGTTGTGATCTGATCTCATTAGAAAGTAACACTTCTAGTACTAATTTACTTCTGGGCTTGAAATCTATCATAAAGTCATGCTAAAAAAATATGACATTTATCGACACAAATACCTTTTGATCTTTTTGACTATAATATAGTCCTCCTCTTATCCCTTGTGGGTATCCCATGAAGATGCATACTTTCTTCCTCAGTTTCAACTTCCTGGCCTTTTGCCTCAACATGTGTGCTTGACACCTGATAACTCTAAGAAATTAGAGTTATCCACTGGTTTTGTAGCCTAAAATTGTTTGTCCATGAGTGATTGTTCTCGTTTATTGTTTATTTTAAGTTAGATTTGTAGAGTTGCATGTACTTTGGCCTAATTCCGTATTGCTGCGCCTCTTGAAGTGAAAGCTGGTAATTTGGAAGTAAAATAGGTGAAAAACTGGCTAATTCTATGTGAATTCCTTGCAGGAAATTGCTGGACTAAAATGCTGCAGCATTCTGGGCGACATTCTGGGAATAGCTGGCATATGGCTGATGACAGCACACTAGCTGGAGAAAGCAGACAAAAAGGAATCCGTGTGAGCTGGCTGAGTAGGTGTCATTGTGGTCCACTGTGCATATCATCAAGTGACACCTCAGCCCTATTGTTGCCCTAGAGAGGAAATGCTTTCTAAAAAACAAAAGGCAGTCGCCAGGGGGAAGAGAAAAAGAGGAGAGAGAGGAAATAGAAAAAGAGGTATTATGGGGCTGGACACACAGAGGAAATACAGAGAGCACCCCTCTCCAGAAAACATAGAGTACCTATCTCCATAAAAGAGAATATAGAGACGTGAGAGAAGGGAAGAAGGCAGGAGGTTGAAAGAAGCAAGGCCGGACAAAGAGGAATCCCAAATCCAGCTGAAATTCTTTCTTCTTTCTGTTAGCTTAATTCTCTTTTGGTATTTAGTTACTAATTTAGCCATGGCTTATTCTGGAGCTTTGAATTCTGTAAATCTCATTATGAACTAATTTGTTTTAGCTAGGTTTGCTAATGGAACTAAGATTGCAAGGTTGACAATGTGTTTCTGAGGTGTTATTAATTTGCTATTCCGGTTCATTCATGTGTATTAATGCCTATTTCTATTCTTGACTGGCCATCAATTTTAGGATACAAGATTAAGATTAATACTGGAAGGGTTAGTTTTAATCGGATCTAACATGAGTGATGCTTGTTCAATAACCTTGCTTAGTTGTTGATTAGTGGATGGTATAGGAATATATTATTCACCTTGCATAACTTAAAGAAACCTGAGTTTAAATCTGCATTCTGGAAGCTGGATTCACATAGGAATATGCTGAAAATAGTTTAAGGAACCTTAGTCATAATTAATTCGGAAGAATTTTATGCAATAACGGAGTTTCTGTTAACAGGGGTAGTGAATGCTGCAGCATTCTAGGTAACATTTTAGTCAGACTTGCAATTGAGGGGAAGTTAGCAGACGTAGCTCATTTTCACCATTGAATTACAGCCCATAATTACATTCTTGTGATTGTTATAAACATATATAAAAACAATCCTAGAAGCTAATCAATATTAGTATTTAACGAAAGCTAAACACAATCCTCGTGGGATTGATATCCGTACTCTTGTACACTTTATTACTTGTGCGATTCGTATACTTGCGAGTTTTCACGTAACAAGTTTTTGGCGCCGTTGCCGGGGATTGGCGTTTAGTTTTCTTTGTTAACGAGGTTCTCATCTCATGGTTTCTCCAAAGAGTGTCAACTTGAAGTCTTTCTCAATGGGTTATGTGCCACGACAAGAAATTGGGTGGAAAGGGGATATGGTACCACCACTTTCTACCAACTATTTGTGGATGAGGCCTATTGGATGTTGGAAGACATGGCGGAGTATGACAAGTGGAATTGGGATTGCTCAATGACTAACCATGGTTGGGAGGACAATTACAATAATGTGGAGCCAAGTTTTGACACCTACCCTCATGAAAACTCAAGTTCCATTGAGAGCTTGTTGAGGGATGCTATAGCTACGAATGATGCCATCCTTCAAAGCCAAGAAACTTTGTTGAGGAGTTTGGAGAATCAAGTAGGACAACTAGTTAATGTATTAAACAATCGTCCTCAAGGTTCATTTCTAAATGACATGGAGAATCCTAGGCAAGAAGGCAAGGACCATGGTGAAGCAACCACTTTGAGGAGTGGGAAAGAGTTTGACATGCCTATGGATGAGCCTAAACAACAACAAGAGCCCCTTTTGATCCACGAAAAAGAGAGCAGCGAAGATGAAATGGGAGACTTAAAGCTGAAATTTTTTGCTGCGGAACAGGATGCTACAGCAATGCTGCAGCAATGCAAGGCATGAAAAATCAGCCATTAATGTCTTGGATTCTATTTTGACCGACGAAGTGAACCAATACTTCACCATTGAAGC
>NW_010366082.1:7560-8678 GCF_000414095.1 Morus notabilis
CATATTTTCACATCTTGCCAAGCTTGAGGGCATCCATAACCAAGACCCATTTGTAGTGTTTTATGACACTTACTATGGGTGAAAGCCGCTCTTTGATGAGCTATTCTCCAAACGTCCAGCTAAAAGACATTAAAGAAAGTGCTTGTTGGGAGGCAACCCAATTTCTCTAATCTTTTTCTTGTGGTTATTTGAGTCTTTTGTGTGTTAATTTTGAATTTTCTAGCAACTTTTTACTTTGCTTTGGTGTTTTTCTCTTATAGGGTCAAGCCTGGGAGCAATGGAAGAGACTAGGAGGATTTACACTTCAAGGGAGCTAACGTGCCATCATGCCCAATCACCAACGAGGGGAGTTTCCTTGAAACTTTTCTTTATGCTCTTGATTGCTTACATATTGAGGATTTTGTGCTTAATGAGTTTGGGGGAAACACTTGTTTGTCTTTGTTTCTTTTGAAGAAAAAAAAAGTGTCTTGTGTTTTCTTGATGTTTGGTGTCTTTTAGTGGTGAATTCTCTTGAACTTATGATGAATATTGATAAGGTTAGGTGCAGCCTTTAGAAAAACTTGATATCACCTTGTGTTGATTTTTGATTCTTTTGATTGCTTTTATCTTGGCTTGTGATTTTTCTTCCCATTATGCACGCTACCTTGTGTTATTGATTCGGTGCTTACTTAGGGTAAGATCTTGTGCATGCGCTTCATTTTCAAATAAACCATTTATAAGCTCTAGAACTTACTTGATGAACTCTTGAAGCGAAATCTCAAATTAACATTTTACCAAGGAAATGATTTAGGCTATCTTTGGACTGTTTGAGCTTTGTGGCCGGCCTTGATTCAACATATCCTTAGCATCCCCCATTGAGCTTATATATTCCCTTTTCCTTGTAACTATTATCTTTAGCCTAGCTGTTGCAATAACATACTCACCTTCTACCATCGTCCTTATGCAT
This sequence comes from Morus notabilis, assembly GCF_000414095.1. NCBI lineage: Eukaryota > Viridiplantae > Streptophyta > Magnoliopsida > Rosales > Moraceae > Morus > Morus notabilis. The sequence continues at coordinate 8,507 of NW_010366082.1, forward strand.
GTCGACATTCTAGGATTCATATAAAAATGTGTGTGTGGGAGGTAGGGTGATGGTTGAATGAAATTTTTGTTGCTATTTTCTTGCTCCTCTTGCACCATTGAGGACAATGCTGATTTTGAGTTTGGGGGCAGAGGGAGCTTGAGCTCTTAATGTCTAGTATGCACTTCCAACC
>NW_010366082.1:10620-16089 GCF_000414095.1 Morus notabilis
AGGAATATATTATTCACCTTGCATAACTTAAAGAAACCTGAGTTTAAATCTGCATTCTGGAAGCTGGATTCACATAGGAATATGCTGAAAATAGTTTAAGGAACCTTAGTCATAATTAATTCGGAAGAATTTTATGCAATAACGGAGTTTCTGTTAACAGGGGTAGTGAATGCTGCAGCATTCTAGGTAACATTTTAGTCAGACTTGCAATTGAGGGGAAGTTAGCAGACCTAGCTTATTTTCACCATTGAATTACAGCCCATAATTACATTCTTGTGATTGTTATAAACATATATAAAAATAATCCTAGAAGCTAATCAATATTAGTATTTAACAAAAGCTAAACACAATCCTCGTGGGATCGATATCCGTCTCTTGTACACTTTATTACTTGTGCGATTCGTATACTTGCGAGTTTTCACGTAACAACACCCCCTATGCGAATATGTCTCAAACTAGGGTTTTGACCATTCCACAACTCTAGAGGCGTCTTAGGCAGTAAAGAATAACTCAACATTGATCTTATCATGTTGAGCAAAGTCTGATTTCTCCTTTCGGTAAAATCATTCTGTTGTGGTGTTTCGGGTGCTGTAAGTTGTGACAACACACATTCTTCAATCAAGTAATCCCTGAACTCTTAGTCTAGGTTTCCACTCCCTCAATCGGATCGAAGTGCCTTGATTAGTTTACCTAAGTATTTTTTAAGTTGTGTTCAGAATTCTCTAAACTTTTCAAAGTTTCAAATTTCTATTGCATTAGGTAAACATAATCATATCTTGAATAATCGTCAACAAAAATGATGAAATATTCGTAACCTCGTCTAGCTTGGACGTTTAACGGTCATATACATCCGAATGTATTAGCTGAAGGGATTCTATGGCTCTTTCTCCTTTCGCCGTGAAAGGCCTCTTTGTCATTTTACCTTCCAGACAAGACTCACAGACCGGAAGCTCACCAACTTTTAGTTCGCATAAAGGACCATCATTTTCTAGTCTTTCAATCCTGTTTAGGTTAATATGACCAAGCCTAAGATGCCACAGATATGTGTTATCATCGTGAGAGATCCTTTGCTTTTTATTCTTAGGTTCGGCAACTTTTGAACATTTCAACATTAAGTAGTGAGACATATATCAGTTTAAAAGGTATAAACTGTTTTCTAAATATCCAGAACAAATATCGGAACCATTCCGAAAGAATTGTTGACTAGATTATTATTAAAGGTAATTGTTCAAATAATTTATAAAGATAAATCAAATTTCTCTTTATACCTTGAGGGATATAAACATTGTTGACAACAAGGTATTTCTAAAACTGAAGTCTAACTTTTCCCACTGCTTTTGTCGATACCCTCACGGTATTCTCACTTTCATCATGTAGTTCCCGACAGCAAGTTCTTTGTAAGAATTAATATTTTGTAAAGAAAACTAAACATGATTAGTTGCACCCGAATCAACTATCCAGGACGAGAAATCACCTTCTACTAAAAATGTTTTTTGATTTAGTAAATCTTATTTACTTTGATTCTTCTTCTTTGTTTAGGTGGAAACAAATTTCCATCTAAGAGCTAAAGCCTTGCAAAGAAAAGGAATATGATTAGTTGCTCCCAAATTTACTATTCAGGATTAGGAATCACCCTCTACTAAACATGTTCACAGAACAAGCAAATTATATTTACTTGTGTTCCTTTCTTTGTTTCGGAAAATAATTTCCTTGTAAGAGCTATGACTTAATAAAGAAAATAAAACATGATTAGTTACTCCCGAATCTACTATTTAGGATTAGGAATCACCCTTTACTAAACATGTTTTAGAACTAGCAAATTGTATTTGCTTTGATTCTTTTTCTTTATTTCGGGAAATAATTTCCTTGTAAGAGCTAAGACTTAATAAAGAAAACAAAACATGATTAGTTACTCCCGAATCTACTATTCAGGATTAGGAATCACCCTTTACTAAACATGTTTTTAGAACTAGCAAATCGTATTTGCTTTGATGCTTTTCATTTATTTCAGTGGAAACGACTTTCCCTTTGTCTTTTTGTCAGGGTCCTTATAGCATTTAGCCAAACCTTTTATATGGATTTCCATGCATGGTATCTGATGACCACATTATCTCATAAGCGATCTCCATGCCTTCATACTTCTTGTGAAGTACCACACCGAAACCTAGTTAACAGTTAGCTACAGGTGTTTTCCTCAGGGACCGGAGGAATATCTTCCATCTGGGAAACTTATATTCATCACATGAATGCAAGTTATTTATGTTACTTTACCACTTCGCACAGTTATCTCCAGTCAGTGTTTCAGTTTCGAGTAGGTTTTATAATTAGATTAGACATATTGTTGGAAACAAATAATATATTCATCTAGTCAATTTTTGTGCATGAATATTAGGACATGTGAGTTTTTGGCACAATTAAATATGATGCATGATGCACATGAAAAATACATAAAATATGTTTTAATTTTAGGTGCCAACGATAATCTAATTTACCACGAATATAGTGCTGTTGTAGGGTAGGTCAAAATATTCACATATTTAACCGAGACCTTCTTAATTAATAAATATAATCAAAATATCTCATATTTTCATATTTATCAACTACCGTTATTTTGGTCAAAATATAATCAACAAATTTGATTATATTTTCATGAGTGTAACCCATTGTTTTGGATTCTACGGATGTAACTCTGGAGTGTCTCCATATGGTAGGTCAAACCAGAAATACATCTTTTAATCTTATCGCTAGGAAGTCAACCTTGTTATTGACCCGAAAGAACACTTTCCGTAGGGAGTACGTAATCGGTGCCGCCGCGAAGCCCCATTCGAATATCACGATGTTGATGTTGGAAATGTGTCCATAAAGTAGGGTGTAATTTGTTATTTATGAAATGGCAAATATCAGACATCATTAATTTGCTGACGTTTATAAATAAAATAAAGTTATGTTTTGATTCATACTCAAGAGTGTTAGTAATATTGCTTAGTCCATAGACTGTTATCAATAAAAGAAGAGTAAGGGAATCCCTGCCGGACAAGCTCTTCTGATATAGTTTAAAATTGATATTCGCAGTCTGAGGATCAATTGGGCAATCGAATTCGATTATGACTGTTAGATCGAACCATGTGATGCTGGTCTTGGGGCATGGGAGTTGGACTCTGTGGTTGATCTAGACATGTTCACAACATGTTGAATAGACCATGTAACTAATTAGGTTAGAGCAAAAATCGTTTACAGAGCTCTAAACCTAATTATTACAACCTACGTATATTTGCATAATTATCTCAATCCTGAAGTGAATACATAACTTGACTTGATTTCTCATGGTCTTTGATTCACCAATGAGATTAGTTCATAGTTTTTGAACAACATCTCGGCTATTGGGATCATGACATAATTGATTTGGAGTTGTGTGATTCACAGATATGGAATTTGTAAGCAATAATATCACCTCATGCTTTATTGATGGGTGTGTGAATAAATAAACCAGGCCTGGTATTCAATGATGGTATTCATTGATTAAGACATCGTGACATGTGCGAGACATCTTACGAACATATGTCTTTCTTATTCACAATCATATAAAGGAGTTGAGGAAATAATGACTGGAATGGTAAAACGGTAATTTTCTATACCATTCTAATCACTGATATTTACGAAGGATAATAGTGCATTTATTCTGTGGACCGTCTGATAAATTGTATTAACACCATCAGAAAAATAACGCATATGAATCGAGAGATTAGTCAGCATCGAACCTTTAGTGGAGTCGTACGATGTCGGAATTAAATATGTCGATAACTTATCGGGATAAATTAGTCGAGTATTGTAATTCCATAGCTTTATTCATATGGGTCCATTTGGTCTCAAGGCTAGCTCTAATAAGTGAGAAAATTGAAACTGATGTTTTGTTACATAATTATGTTTAAATAAATTCATTATGTTATTTTTCATTTATTTGATAATTGAAAAATAAAAAGAATGAATTTGAATTTTGAAATTAATGGTGATGAATTTAAAATTTAAAATAAAATTTGAACATGATTTAGTTGGCAACTAAAGGAGGGGACTTTATTTTTGGAAAATTTGGAAATCCCTTGGCAAGTGGGAATTCGGATTTTGATCCAAAATTGAGGGGAAAATTCGGAAATCCCATCTAGGGTTAAGTTTTCGAATTTCTTCCTATGAAGAGATATTATTGTAAACCCTAGTGGTGGCTAAGAAGGAAAAATATCTCACTAATATTCTCTCCTCTAGGGTGGCCGGATTTGTGATTAAAATTAGAAGGAAAATTGTTTCCTTAGGTTTTAGAAAAAGAGCCCATTCTCTTCTCCCAAAACACTTAGAGTCATAGTCTTGAATCAATGAGTGGTTGTTGGTGTGTTCGTGTTCATAAATCAACGGTCTTGTTTCACGGCAATTCTCCATCTCAGAACGTGAGATAGTGAGACAAGATCCTTGCGGCCATATTTGATCCAATCGTCTTAAAGGTATGATTGTCATTTTATTCCTTTGTCCATAAACATATATCTTGCATGTTCCTCTCGTTGTGATTTGTGTTTAATTTGGAATTAAAAGATATGTGAAAATTTTTGAAATTTCCGCCTACAAGTTTGTTGTTGTTTAAATGATTTTTCACTTAAAAATCACAACGTGGTCTTGCAGTCGAACTAACGATGCAGACTAGTGGGTCGTATTGTCATACAGCCCTCTCCCACTCAATATTTTGCAAAACCGTATTTTATTTGAAAATCATCCCATGGTTTTCAAATCCGTATAAATAAACAATTTAGTTATAGGATATATGAAATTCTAAAATTTAACTCTCAAATTCAATTTAACACATAACATAATCTTGTAAATTAATTTTACAACTTAAATCGATTTAATCATATTAAATCAATTTTAGCATATGGTTTTTATTTTATTTCATTTTTCAAAACTCTTTTAAATAAATAAAATAATGTGCGTATATGCATGACATGTCATAAAACATAAGAGTAGGCACACTATATCTATATGACATGTTATATGCATGGACATATAATTTACAATCATCCAATAAAATATGCAATCTGCTATTGAGACGAATTTAACCGGGTCCAATGGAAAAAATAAATTACAACCATATTGAATGAATAATTACTACAATCAAATAGAATAAATAAATAATTACAATAATTATTTTCTTCTGTTACATCAACGGGTCTTCAATTTTTGAATTCTTCGTTCATCGGCTTTGTTCTTCGTCTTCGGTTGGATTTCATCTTCTTCGGGGTTCGGAACTCTTCTGGATATGTCGGCATGCGTATCTAGGGTTTCAAAAACCATTTTGGGCCTGCGGGGCCCCAATTAACCTCATTGGCCGCAGGCTGGGTGCACAGTCTAAGCGTGGGCGGGGCGCGTGGCGAGGGGCGCACGGTCTACACCCTGGGCGGGCGGTCTGGGCACGCGCAGGGCACGCCTAGG
>NW_010366082.1:16479-22069 GCF_000414095.1 Morus notabilis
GTTTGCTATTGTTGCTGGATTTGTGATTTTTTAGGTATGGGCCCTCCTTCTAGTGCCAATTGTTGACGGTGAAAATTAGTCAACTCAAAATTTTATCTCTCCGGGAACACTCGAGTATCTACTCTCACAAATTAATCAAGAATAATTGTAGAAAAATAGCGAACACAAAAATTTATAGTGGTTCGGTAGAAACTTTTTGCCTACGTCCACTTATGGATGCACTAATACTTTCAGAATTACAATCTCTTGGAGTAGTTGAATAGTGCGTAAAAAAGTAAATGAAGAATTCATCCTTTATTTATAGGCTTTCCTCAAATCTGAGATCCTTATCTCTAATTTCCCGAGGATAATTCTCTTATCCTTAATTCGCGGGATTTGACAGTTGTATTTCCATATTTGAATGACCGATTTTGTGGAATTCTCTTTATCAGTTATCTAATTTTCAAATTTAAATCCAGACAGTCGTTGTAGTTTATCTCTTCCTGATTTGGCGGGATTTGATTCAAATCTGGTCACGTAGACTTTTCGACGTCGTGACCTTTAAGGGCTTAAAGTAGATCTTTCGACCCATACTCTTTGTCTTTAAGAGTTCTCCTCGGCTTGGGGATATCTCATGAACCGCCACTTCTCGACGTTAGTGATAAGTCCTCGTCAATAGGACTCTCGACGCATATAAAACAACGAGATGGTACGATTGCTCGACTATGGTGTAACAATGGCAATGGAAAATATTAGGTGACAAAGGGGAAGCCAAAGTTCAACATGGTCAAGAAACCACGTGCCAAACTGTGCTGATCAAAAGCGATTTGTTGTTTACTATAAACAACAACAATTATAGAAACGGCATGTCGTTACCTGAAACATGATATTTGTAAAACCAACTTGTTTACGAAACAACGTTGTATGTTTTATCTGAAAGTAAATGAACAAATTAACTTCTTCAAATAAACAACGTCTTTTGTTTTACTTAAAAGACAAGGAGCTTTAAATCGATGAACAACATATATGTCCTAAAACGCCCCAAACAATTGTAGACATTTTCACTTGAAAGAAACAGATCGCATTGCATTTAGTCAACACCAAACTTTTGACACAAAGAATACTCATTTGTTTAACTGAAACAACAGAAACTTCTAAAAGATGGACATTATGTCGCTTTCGAAATTAAACGACTAGGAATCTTTACAGATGCACACGCTCTTTTTATATGTAAACGACAATAATTTTTAAACGACTTGTCGTTTAAATATGGTAATACGTCATGCACACTCAGAACCACAAAATCCTTTTTGGATGAGCTATTTATAAAGCTCTCCATTTTGTCTCTAATTTTTGAACAAACACAACGTTAATAAAATAATATGGTATATGTATAAGGGAAAATCTATCTTACTACGTTAGATGACAAATAGACTCCACGTGGCCACTACCTTGCCATGTCAAACAACAAATGGGCTCCACGTGGTCATTGCCTACCACGTCAGAGAACAAAAAGGCGCTGACAGTCGAAGCATCAACTTTCCAGTTGATTGAGGTTCAGCTATTTCAAAGATGAGTACTTCTTGTAATGAGAGAGACTCCGATTACATCGCATTCCTTCAAGATAATCCTTGAAGAAACACTTAGAGACAACAAGCTTGTAATGTGCAGCGCCCACGATGACAGTCGACTGTTCAAATAGCAAAGACGGCAAACCCTACCCTAAAGGGACCGGCTGCATGGTCAGTGATTCTGAGGAGGCATAAGGATAATCTAACCTCGCATGTACAAGCCATCGGCGGAGACGGCTCATAAAACCCCCGTAGGTTGTCGAGCCTATGCGAGGATCAATGGGGATGATGGCTCCGTCTGGACTTGCTATCCAGGCAAACTGAAAGCGGAGAGGGTAACATGACCAAGTATCTGACTCAGATCCCGAGAAGACCCTCTGAGGTGATAAAAGAGAAATCCCTAAGTTACTTGAGGGTATAAACAAAGGCGTTGGCTAATGAAATAATTACTATCCTGTTGGCCGCCCAAAATACACTAATAGGAAATCAAGGGAAGTCAAAGAGCCGCTATTTTGGGCAGAGTAGGTAGATGAACGGTCAGAAAAGCACTGTGTAACTGCAGTCTAGATGAATAGGATAATAGGCTACTTGAGAGCAACCGCAGGATAACCATTCACCTCAGTTTTCTCCAATATGTAATCTGTAAGATTTAATAGGGGCATGGCCTAAGAGAGAAAAAGAGAGACAAGCATGAAGATAAGAGAGAACTGAGCTTCTTATAATAAAAGAAAAAGAAGGAAAAGAGAGGAGATTTTTCTGAAAGTGGATGTAGCTCTTTCATTGAAAATGAACCACTATAAATCTTGGTGTTCTTGCCTTTTCTTTTAGTTTCTTTAAGGTTTTTTTTAGCATTTTTAGGGTTTTAGGGCTTTTAGTGTTTTTTAAGGTTTATTTAGGGTTTATTTAGGGGTTTTAGTGGGGTTTTAGGGTTTTTTTAGTGTTTTTTTTTTTTTATGATTTTTAGGGGTTTTAAGGCTTTTTTAGGGTTTCTAAGATTTTTTTTGGGGTTTCGTAGGGTTGCTTTAGGGTTTTTAGGGGTTTTAGGTTTATTTATCACTTATTTATGTTTTTTTAGGGTTTTTATAGGGTTTCTTTTACGGGTTTTATGTGTTTTAAGGTTTTTGGGGGTTTTTTAGGGTTTTTAGGGTTCTTTAAGGGTGTTTTGGGTTTATTTAGGGTTTTGTAGGGTTTTTTGATCTAAAAGCAAAACCCACAAAGCACATGCACAAATTGATGCATTTTACTAATCGAATTTAATCGGACATAGAGCTATTATTTTTAGTGAGATCCTAACGGTAATCCAACTGACTACAAGATGGTAATCATGCATATTTATGTTGGTGAAATTCCACCGTCAACAATTGGAGACTCCTTTGGGGACCAAACCCAGAATCTCTGGTTCGTGCGTGTGAAGAATTCTAGTCCACCGAGAGCTCATAAGCAATAATGCCTTTGAGAAGAACAAGGAGTAATGCTACAAACTAAGGCATCCAGTAAGAGGAAAAGACCATGCTCCAGGCCAATCACACCAATGGAAGGAGGGGCAGAAATCAGCCCGACCAGGGGAATCAACCCCCAGTGAGGACCGAATCCCCGACCCTAAGTGTGCCTCAACCTGACCCAACACAAATGCAGGCCCAGCTGAATGCGTTGACTGACTTGGTTCGTGGCTCGGTGGCCACCATAGAGCGAATGGATGGGAAAAAAGTTCCATGTCCCCTCTTGAAGATTCCCCCCTCCCCGCCCCCCAAGACCACCGCACGCCACTGCTGATGGGAACCAGAACACGGGTGACCAGTACGGTGCACTAGACGGGATTGGGGAAAGTGAGTTAACCTTCACAGAGGAAGATGCCAGCGGGGTGCACTTCCCACATAACGATGCGCCAGTGGTTGAAGCTATGATCTGGAACCACATTGTCTGTCGGATCCTTGTAGATAATGGCAGCTCAGTGGATATTTTATATTCAGACTGCCCGGCCAAAATGGGAATTTCCAAGGAGCAACTTGAGAAAATGCTTTGACTGCTATATGGGTTTACCAGTGATTCGGTTATTACGTAGGGGATAATTAAGCTACCCGTCATGGTGGGGGACAAACCACATGAGGCTACGGTAATGGCCAATTTTAATGTGATTCTGGAGGCGTCGCAATACAATGCGGTGATAGGACGACCGACTCTCCAAGCCCTAAAAGCCATCACCTCAATTTACCACCAGAAAACTAAATTCCCAACCCCGAACGGTGTGGGTGAAATGAAAGCAACCAGTACGAGTCAAGAGTTGCATATTCTGACGCGGTACGCGCATACGACGACCCTAAGAGGCTCGATATGAGAATGGTTAGCCAGGGACCAGTCGATGAGGATATCCCGCAAGTTGAGGATGAGATCATTGTTGGAAAATAATGGCATCGAGTGCGCAGCGGAATTTAAAAAATTTAATCAACGTCAAAGCCAACCAAGAACATGTTCATGATGCTATATAACATTAATACTAAAGATCTAAATCATACCTTTTGAGATATAGGAAACTGCACGTCTGACAGATCAAAGCATTCCAAACAGCAACCAGAAGAGCCTCAACCAACTGGTATTCTTTGCTATTCTCGTTTCCACAATCGGAGTGCGGGTGGGCACACGTCGTTCAATCCCCTCTTGGTATTCTTGATCTCCTTCCAATCACAAGAGAACCAAAGAAAAAATTATTCTTGAGAATTAAACAATTTTTCCTCTTGGTAATCTTTTATCAATAGCCTCTAAAAAGTCTCTCAAGTGATTTTGATGACTAATGTGACTTAATAGGCTATTTATAGTGTTTAGGAAGTCATACTTCCGTAATAATTAGGTTTCCCAAAGTCTTAATCGCATCCAGAGTCAATTTTGCCACGTCAGCATGCATTTTACGTTACAACCGATCGACCGGTGACAGAGACGTTATAACTCACTAGTTGACATGTCTTCACTAACCGGTCGACTTGTCTGCACTGACGAAAGTTGTTTTTCTAATTTTTCAACACAGGAAACTTGCATAGAGCCTCAGTTTTGATTCAAGCAACCCAATAGAGAAATTGCCTGATAAAAATAATGATATAATAGTCTTCCCATATTAAACAACTCTTAAAATAATAATTCAACCAATTTATCTAGAATTAATTTATCAATTAATTCACTCGATAAATCACCCATGAATTAACTTTGAACCTCTTTTACGGAAATAACACAAGTTACCAATGTGTGGGAAATACGCCGTATCGTTACAGGAAATTATATGACCTAGCAAAGGGACCCGATGGACATATATAAATCAAGCTCCTATAATGACAACGCTACTTGTAAACCAACAAGTCCGTCTCATGATTATAAAACTCTAGCGCTATTCCACTAAAAACCTAGAGCTGCACTCTCGATTTATATAGTGTATTTACAAAGCTTTGATTAGCTCTAGTCCATGACTCAATATATTAGTGTATCATCCCCATAGGATATCCATAATTGACTTGAGGTCAAGTTCCGTTTTACCTTCCCGACTACATTTATCTTATGATCCATTATCATACCATCAGAAAAATACTATTCATACCATTACAAACAGTAAACCATTAGATAACACAGAGTAGTCTAATGGCCGAGCACTCGTATTTTCCAGTCCACTGATAATGCATAAGAGGATATCATTGACTCTTTATAGGAGCTATGGATTCCACTATCTATGAATAACGAATCTATGCATACACGAGTCATACCCCCAATTGTCTCCCTTTAGTACATCAAAGGATACAAGTCAAGTATACAGGTTCATCATCCATCTCAGGATTAAGATGACAACATATAATTCGTCAAAAGTGAATTGTTTTATTCAAACAGAATTATTAATTAAAACAATTCAACTTTGCTTTGGTCCGATATAGATTTCACCATTATAAACTATATCAATGTCTCCACCCATGGAGTCCCACCTCCGACAACCAAGACAAGACGTCTCTGTTAGGAAGTAGACAACATAACAATCTTAACATGAATAAAGCGCCAAACTTTATTCC
>NW_010366082.1:22485-22769 GCF_000414095.1 Morus notabilis
TCTGACGCGATCTTGCATATTTCCACATGCCCTTCTTCAATAAAGCTTCTTATCACGTGATACTTCCTGTCTATGTGCTTACTCATTTTCTGATATCTTGGTTCTTTGGTGTTAGCTATTGCCGCACTGTTATCACAGTATAGTCTCAATGGCTTATCCACACCAGGAACTAATTCAAGATCCATCAGAAATTTACGGAGCCACACTGCTTCTTTTGAAGCATCATTAGCTACCACATAATCGGCTTCCATCGTTGAGTCAGAAGTGCAAGTTTGCTTGACACT
>NW_010366082.1:22873-24854 GCF_000414095.1 Morus notabilis
CAGCATATAATTTCTAGTCCTCCGAAGATACTTGAATATATGCTTGACCGCAACCTAGTGGTTAGGTCCTGGATTCGACTGATATCGACTTACAATCCCGACCGCATGGTAAATGTCCGGTCGAGTACAAAGCATTGCATACATGAGGCTCCCGACCGCCGAAGCATAAGGTACCTTTGCCATGTATTCTCTTTCCTCAGATGTCTTGGGACAATCACTGTTCGAAAGAGTAATTCCAGACCTAGATGGCTGTCCACCTTTCTTGGAATTCTGCATTGCATACTTATCGAGAATTTTATCTATGTATTATTACAAGTTATCCAAAATCGACAATATATTAATTTGACAATATTGCAGTAAAAGATAATTTGTAAAATAATTTAAATAATAAAATAGTGCATGACAGAATTATATAAGAAAAGCTTGACTGAACTCATATAAAAATTGGCACACAATATTTTGAAAAAAATAAATAAAAGATAGATGAGATTTAATTCATTTAAATATTGAACATTACAACACAAGGAATCAAAACCCGAATTGGGTCACTAACAAAAGTTCATCTCTAATCTCACCAAGAGAACTCTAGCCTAGCTTGCAAAGCATTCTCACAAGTTCTAGAGAGAAAATATGAGAGTGACAACAAGATGACAAAAAAACTGAATATGAAAAAGACTCCCTTAAACCTTAGGCTAACCCCCTATTTATAGTGTTTAGAGGTTGCCTGTCAAACAAGAAAACAAATAATCAAAAATGAAAAATTACAAAAGAAAAGGAAACAAAATAAACTTATGTATAAATTAGGAGAAATCAGATATGTGATTTGAGAAAGAAATCAGGCAATTTGCTCTGATTTTAAGGAAGAAATTTAGACTCAACACATCAAGAAGACACGTGTTGCAATGGGATTGGAAGTAAAGAGTCAACTCACCACGTGTCACAATCAGAATGGCTGGCGTGTGCTGGCGTTAAGTAAAGCTGGTCGACAACTGGGGTCTCACTCAAACAAGTAGTGCACGCGGAATGGCCGAATGGACTGGCAGAGTGTTGTCGCGGGGACAGTTGGGGATCACGTGGCAGTTGATGAACGTGGAGTGGCCGGGCAAATTGGCTTTGTAGAGATGCAGGACCCATGCAGAGGGAGACTTAGACGCGCCGAAGATCGCACGGAGGAAGGACGCGCGCCCTGGGAGTCTTGCGTGCTAGTAACGCGCACATGGAAAACTGGAGAACGCGGGAGACTCTGCTCAGCATGGTGGCTCAATCAGCTGACACGGCTCACTCACTCTCTCTCTAATTGGCTTATGTGGCTCGACTAGGTGGCTTTCATGGCTTTTTCTTGTGTAGCTTTTTATACTCTTTTTTTTATCTGCAAATAATTAAGTGAAAAATAGACAAATTCTAATTAAAAATATTTTGAATAAAAATAATGGAATTGTTTAATTAAAACTTAAATATTTTAATATTATGTAAATCAAAAGTAATATTTAGGGTGCATTTTCGTGCTCATAATAGGCTAGTCGAGAGCAACCGCAGAGTAACTATTCGCCTCAATTTTATCCAATTTGTAATCTGTGAGACATAAAAGAGGCCCAGGAGAGAAAGAGAGAGACAAGTACGAAGACAAGAGAGAACTGAGATTCTTGTAATAAAAGAAGAAGAAGGAAAATAGAGGAGATTTTTCTAAAAGTGGATGTAGCTCTTTCATTGAGAGTGAACCACTATAAATATTAGTGTTCTTGCCTTTTCTTTTAGTTCCTTTAATGTTCTGAGAAATCTAAAAGCAAAACCAATACAGCACATGCACAAACTGATGCACTTTATTAATCGAATAATTTAATCAGACACAGAGCTGTTATTTTAGCGAGATTCTAACGATAATCCAATTGACTACAAGACGGTAATCATGCGTATTTCTGTTGGTGAAATTCCACCATCAACCGTATATACTATGTATAGTTTATTATCTATTGAAGCTCAA
>NW_010366083.1:0-1061 GCF_000414095.1 Morus notabilis
CACCTAATCCAGTTATGAAAGATGTCCGATTGGTGAAATGGGCAATAAATGGTTGTTTTCCGTTTTTTTAATAGGAAAATTAAATTCGATTGATGCTAGTGTTGCTGGTCCCTTAGTTTGTTAATTTAAATTTTTAATTTAAGTTTAAATATAATTTCATGTGAGAGTTTTTTATTATAGTAAAATAGTTAGATACGATTGTTTCTGAGAGCTTTTTACTGTAGTAAAACTTAAATCGATAAAATCAACGAAACTTAAGATTATTCTTACTTAAATCTTTAAATTTTAAAAACTCTCATTTTAGTTTTTAAATTTTAAATTTGTCACATTTAGCTCTTTTTAATTTTTGTTAAAAATCAGACAAAAAAAATACATGGTTAAGTGTGAGAATCTGATTTTTATTTGTTCATTTTAATAGAAATTCAAATAGAAGAACACGTCACTGTATTACTCTCTTTTTTTCTATTTGCTTTTAACATAAATTACAACAAAATGGGTTATGTGAAAACAATTCAAAGTTGGTAAAGTGAAAGATTTTAAAATTCGGAAAAAAAAACTGAGAATGACTATAAAGCTCAGGGGCACTAATAATCATAATCCAGGAAAATTCCATTTAACAATAAAGTCAAAACATACTCTATTATAGTCGCAAATGGCTATCAAATACAAGGGTATTCAACCACGAAAAAGATAAGATTTACCAATGAAGACAAATAGAGGTAGAGACGAACATTAGTGCCGAGACACAATGGAGAGACCAGCTCAACATATTAAAAAGTGCAGCAAAACTTATTTGACAAAATTACTACTGTTGATGGATAAAACCAGTCGACACTAAAAGATCCCATATACTAAGGACACCTTATTTTATTAGTAAATGTTTAAAATATTATCATATCAATTAATAATAAGAGTGTGCCCGACTTCTTAAATAGTTATTAAAAGTTACTTAAACTTATCTGTTTAGCATGATTTTTAGTTTCTTAGGCTCCGTTCACTTCACCAATTCGAATTTAGAATTTGAGTTTTGCTACAGTAAAAAGTTCTCACAAACAATCACA
>NW_010366084.1:0-674 GCF_000414095.1 Morus notabilis
TTACAAATACTTGCAAAAGTTTAGATTTAGGGAACATTACTCAACTTATCTTAAAAGTGTGTGAGTATGGATTTTTTCTTTTTTATTCTTAATTACACCCTTTTGACTAATATAATTTTTGATTAAAAAATATTAATAAAAATAAATGATAAAAATCTAAATAGAGGTATTTATCTCCTCTTCTCCATTTAGATTTAACAAAACATGTTGTAGTCAATATGGCAGCTCACGGTCTGGCAAAATTCAACGTCACACGCTAGCATAAATGATGTTATTTGGTTGGAGGAAATTCCTCCACCTATGGTATCTGTTGTAATTTCGGAATTTCCAAACTAATATCGATATTATTATTCCTAAAAAAAACAAAATGACACTTACGAAGATCCTAGAAAATTAAAATTGTTCAAGCAAACTATTGTTTTTTCAATTTTTTTTAAAAAAAAAGCCTTTCTGCCTGCGCCAAGTGCCAACAGTTCATTAGCGCATTTCTACGTGTAACGAACGTGCTCGAGAGAGATCTTACGACATAATTAATCCAATAGAAAAACCTTGTGACTTTTCTCAGCACATCAACTTTCAAACACAATTCAACCCCTTGATTTAGTTAATTTGTATTCCCTAATCAAACTAGAGTCACTTTTGTTTCTACAATATTTTGTTCATTAATTACGCCG
>NW_010366085.1:0-451 GCF_000414095.1 Morus notabilis
ATGATTGTAGAGCTCAAAAAGGACTTTCATTTGGTATATTATAGGCCCATAATCAATTTTTAGATAATATGTTATGGCCGTTTTCAGTTACAGTTCTCTGATTTTTTTCCTCTGAACTGATGAAAATAAGTGAATTTTGGCCTAAAAAATTGGGTTCATGGGCTTTGCCTAGCCATGATTGTAGAGCTCGAAAATATCTTTGATTTGGTATATTACAAGCCCAGTAACGATATCTAGTTAAAAATTTATGGCCATTTCCAGTCATGGTGCTCTAAGTTTTTCCTTAGAAACTAGTGAAGTTTGTCCCCAATAATTGGGTTGCTGGGCTATCCAATGCCATGATGGAAGAGTTTGAAAATAACTTCGATTTGGTATATTATAAGCCCAGTAGCGATATCAAATTAAAAAGTTATGGCCGTTTTCATCTCAGTTCTCTAATTTTTTTCCTCCG
>NW_010366086.1:0-2757 GCF_000414095.1 Morus notabilis
GTGGTACAGGCAAGTACGGCTGCTGCCCCGGAGAATGTCCTTGAGTGGGTCAAAAAGGATAAAAGGCGGCTGCTTCACGTTGTTTACCGTGTTGGGGATTTGGACAGGACCATAAAGTATGTTTGTTTAGTACAATATGAAATGTTCTACTTGTGTAATGTATTTTCATGTATTGGATAATTAGGAAGTTCAGCCTACTTAATGAATCTAATACAAATGCGTGTGGTGGCTGCAGATTCTACACTGAGTGCCTGGGGATGAAGTTGCTGAGGAAACGTGACATACCGGAGGAAAGATACACAAATGCGTTTCTTGGATATGGGCCGGAGGATTCGCACTTTGTCATTGAACTCACCTACAGTAAGCTATTTAAGGATTCTAGCTTAGCAAATCTTTCCTAGAATCTGAAGCAATTGGAACTTCTGTTTGCATCTTTCATGAAGCAGCATCTCACTAGCATAAGTAATTTAATTTATAATGTCATCTCAATGAGTTAATAGTCATTTCTCTGATATTTTGTTGCGTAAGTATTTATATTTGGGCTGATACATTGATGTTGCCAGATTGAAGCAGCATCTCACTAGCATAAGTAATTTAATTTATAATGTCATCTCAATGAGTTAATAGTCATTTCTCTGATCTTTTGTTGCGTAAGTATTTATATTTGGGCTGATACATTGATGTTGCCAGATTATGGTGTTGACAAGTATGATATTGGAACTGGATTTGGTCATTTTGGTGTGGCAGTTGAGGATGTAAGTTTTGATTTGTGGCATCTTTCGCTAAGTTGTTATGTTATTCACTCTTCCATTCTTTAAGCATGCAGTTAGCCTTTTATTGTAGTTTTTGGACCCTATAGTTTATAAACATCTTATTCCTGGATTGTCTTTTGGATTGTTGGTTCTTGTTGACGCACCCAGATTTCATATTCATTTATGGGTTCCTTTGGCTAGGTTGCTAAGACTGTTGAACTCATAAAAGCTAAGGGTGGAAAAGTAACGAGAGAACCTGGTCCTGTAAAAGGGGGCAGCACAGTTATCGCATTTATTGAAGATCCTGATGGTTATAAGTTCGAACTTTTGGAAAGAGGGCCCACACCTGAGCCCTTGTGTCAAGTAATGTTTCGCGTTGGTGATCTTGAACGTTCCATAAACTTCTATGAGAAGGTGAGACTTCTGAAGAAAAATAAAGGCATAACTGACTTCATGAGCCATGTGCTTCGTTCTTAGTCCTTTTCTCCTTTATTTAGGCTTTTGGAATGGAGCTTCTGAGGACCCGGGATAATCCTGACTACAAGGTAACTCTTTATTCTTTTTTTGATTAATTAGCAAAATAAATTATTATTATTATTAGTTTTTGTTCATGTATGAATGCTCGAAATACTTGTTGGAAGAGATATGTAGATAGAATGGGCCAGGCGACCATTTTGGTGCTTTCTCCATCTGAATTTTGGTGATGGGTCAAAATGCGATGAGAGGGAAACGACCATGCCTTACAACTCTAACAAGATATATTCTTATGTTTTATTTCTCTTGGTGACATGTTTTTTTGTTGATTCTTTCTAGTATACAGTAGCGATGCTAGGCTACGGCCCTGAAGACAAAAATGCTGTTCTGGAGCTGACCTATAACTATGGTGTCACTGAATATGAAAAAGGAAATGCATATGCTCAGGTAGAAAACTTGAACCTCATTTCACCCCTTACTTCTGAAGACTTCCTCTCAAATATGTTTAACATAAATTCTGCTCTATTTGCATACATTATTCTAATATTGCGATGCTTGCTTCTGTTATAATACTATTGTGTGTTCTGTTTCCTATGTTTCTTAGTCTATTTTCACTATGCTTTTTAAACAATTTTGTTGGGTCTCATACCCCACTCTCTCACTCGCCAGTTTTGAAATTTGACCTTTTATTAAGTATAACACGTTCAAATCTTGGCAGATAGCGATAGGCACGGACGATGTCTATAAAACTGCAGAAGCTGTTAAACTTGTTGACGGAAAGGTTACCCGGGAACCTGGACCGTTACCTGGCATCAACACCAAAATTACTGCTTGCTTAGATCCTGATGGTTGGAAGACGGTATGGTTCATTTTTAAGAAACTCTTCACTTTTTTATGCAAGATGATTGATGCATTTGCATTGAATACTCAATTGATTCTTAGTGGTCAGCTATAAGATAGAGGTATATATAATTTCTTTTCTTTGTAATCTTATGTCTTATTTTCCCTTGATTTTTCAGGTTTTTGTAGATAATGTTGATTTCCTCAAGGAGTTGGAGTGAGATATTAGCTCCCTTGAGCACAGCAGGCTTGGAACTGAAATGGAAGACTTGGATCAAAGTAAATCTCTTTTGAAGGGCTTCCCCATTAAGGAGTTGCGACCTTTTTGTAGATAATATTACAGTAATGACTTATCACAACATGCATTGTAACAAAAATCTCGTCATTAGCTCTTCAGTTGTCGTTTTATGTAGTTTGTGACAAATTATCTGTCTAGATTGTATTGTTTTTAAAAGAATAAATCTGTTTGATCAAATTTTCCCATTTGTTTTCATGAAAAGATAGCCTCATAAATATGTTGTAAGTTGTAACCCTTTGTTTGGCGTCTGGGAAGATTGGGTGTTAAGTCACTTGTTGGTTCTTGTTAGGGAAATAAAATATCATTTTCAAATCATTGTTATACTGATCGGTAAAAATACAGAATTAAACAAAAATGGTATGTCGTTTTTAATGAAAGGCCGTAATATTTTTT
>NW_010366087.1:0-456 GCF_000414095.1 Morus notabilis
CAACTAAAAAAAGAGAAGAAAACACCAACACGGACTTCATTATCATGTAAATCGACCGACGTAGAGCGCGTGAGTATATTTTGAAGGCCGGCTAACCAGAGACGCACTTTCAATAGCCGGCTGGATTATTCTCTTCTTCCCCGCTCTCTCTCTCTGGAATTCTCTCACTAGAAAATTGTAGTTAAAACCCCAGTATGATCCTATTCTCTCTTTTAGCTTTGTGCTTATTAAAAGCAACTGTTATTTTTTTCAATAAATGAACAACTTTATAATTTCTTTAAAATATTAAGGATCTACTCGTTTCGTTAGTTCAAATCACAATTTAAGTTTTTGTTACAGTGTTTTCTCGAATAAAAATTCAAATTCAACCTTTTCTATTTGAGTTTTTTTCTCTCGCATAAATTTCACTTTTTAACTTAAATTTTCAATTCGAACGAACGAAACGAATGAAACCTA
>NW_010366088.1:0-1269 GCF_000414095.1 Morus notabilis
TAGATGTGACTTTATGTGAGCTTTTTACTGTCACAAATAAGTTAGATGTGACTGCTTCTAAGAGCTTTTTATTGTAATAAAACTCGAATTGGTGAAATGAACGGGGCTTAAAATTTTAGAAAAGTAAATCCCAAACTCTCATTTTTTTTTTAATAATAGTTTTTAATAATAGTAAGTCTCATATGATGTTTTTATGTTAAATGACATCATTAATCAATATTAAAAGGCTTTCTTGTGCTTAAGACCCCAAATCAAAAACTTATTTTGTGACAAAATGATCCCAACACTTGTATATACTAATGATTCTTGAGAAGTGTATATATATAGTGGTTACAAGTATAGCCTAACAGTGATATTATATCTAACTCCACTATATTGTATGTATAAATGAAATCAAACATGACCGATGTCAATGAGGTTTAAACCTCGGGTATAAGCAATCATACAAACAATCAAAATAGCACTTGCTTTGTGGTTTTTGTAGTTCAAATCCAAATTTTTTGCATTTCAAACGACATCTTTTAGCGCAGCATTCCAATCTGTGATCTTCATGTGGATAAAGAGGCAAACCCCCGTTATTAAGTGGAGAGGCAGAGACGACACTTGAGTGAAATGTAAATATTGGCACGAGAGAGGCCTTGGTTGTAGATTTTTTGGCCTGTGATAAAATTATCACAATAAAAATAATTCCAAATTTCATTTCATCGAGCAAGTCTCTTACCACCTTTTAATTCAAGATTTCCTACTCGATCTTCTCTTCCTTTTTTTTCTTGAGCCTAAATGTTGAGTTGCAATATACAGACCGTTATGTTTTTGTACTAGAAAATTAGATTTATTTCTCTATGATTAAAAGTTCTTATCACTAAATTACAATCTATTCAAGTTCCATTCACACCCTTTGTGTTTATCAAACGTCTCCCTCTTTTTTTTTTTTTTTTTTTTGGTTTCTTTTTTTTATTATTATTTTGCTTTATAAAATAGGTTTCCGACTCTTCCTTTTCCTATAATTCCAATAATACTTAGACGTATTGAATATGAAATTTTATTCTTTATTTTATTATAATTTATAAAAGGGACTTACGTAAATGCAATCAAGATTTTTTTCTTCTTTATTTAGTTATATAAAAGTATAGCACCAGAGAATTAACCCCTAAGGAGTAAGGAGATGGATGTGCTTCATTTAAATTTTTTTTCCACCCTCGACCTTTTTTTTTTGGGCTTTCCCTTCTAACCCGTTAAATGATTTATCACCAAAAGATATATATATAT
>NW_010366089.1:0-747 GCF_000414095.1 Morus notabilis
AAAAAAAAAAAGAAATTTCTCAGATAGTCCAACTTCGATAATTTCAATTTTTTATCATTAAATTTAATTAAAATCACATTAAATTTAAAAAATATAAAAAATAGACAGATTCTGATATAAATTTAATAACTTAAGATTCTTAAGAGACTACCAAAATCAGCCCTAAAAATATAAAGGATTAGTAATGAGAAGAAAGTCTTTTGTAACCTTTTTTGTCACTGAAAATCCTAGATAGGCTTGAAGTTTCGGCCTAATCCACTAATAAAACTTTTGTTTTTAACATGACAAAAATGAGAATTACGTCTTCTACTGTTCAGAATTTTACAAAATGAATTGCAACAAATATTTTAAACACTCCTTTTTAGACGTCGGATCAAATTAAAATCATATTATAAGATTTGTTAACATAAAATTCTACGGACAGCCCCAAATGTTTTGAATTAATTTTGATTCTTCTAGCACTGTCCATTTAACACAACAACCTGCATCAATTGAAGAAGGCCATATATCGCATCATTTAAATAAAATAATAATAAACACACAAACTTATAATCACTTCTTAATAGGTTGATCTTAAAAGTACTTAAAAAATCCAATTCCTATTAGACAGTGCTTCTTCAAACAATCAATGCTAGATTGAAGACATGTTTGAATCATGTTATTTCTGAAATTTTAAGAAATTAAGAGAGAAAAATTACAAGTCAAACTGTTTTGCTTTGTTTTGTTAGTGTATTTCTTTTTTTTTTT
>NW_010366090.1:0-1582 GCF_000414095.1 Morus notabilis
TTTAATATTAATTATTAATTGAGTAATTACTATTTATTTTTTATTTACCGACTATTTACTAATTAATCGATTATAATTAACATAATATATGATTGATATATTAATTACTAATTATTTATTTAAGAATCTATTATTACTTGTTTTATTGTTAATATGTTATAAAATTAATTTTTGGTAATTAATCTTTAACTAAATAATTAATTACTATATTATTTATTATTTTATTGATAAAATTAAAAACTTAATAGTAATAAATTCATATTTAATTAATAATTAAGTAATTACTATCTATTCATTAGTTATTAAGTATATCTATTTATTAATTATTAATTAATAGATAGTATAATTACTAATTACTAATTAATTATTTAACATAACTATGTTGATAAGTGCTAGAAAATGAAAACGGAAGAGGGAAAATAACTTTCAATTATTTTTTGTTTTCATTTTTGTTTTCAAAACTTTTATTAAACAAACGCGATTTATAGACCGTTTTCGTTTTCGTGTCTCAAAAAACGTGTGAAAATATTTTCAAAAATAATTTTAAACGCACCCTATAATTCCTCCGACCAAGAAACAAGGAATACTAGTCTTATATTATTGTTGCTTAACTAACGTAATTTCCCACCATGATGAATGCTTGCTCTTAGTCTTTAAGGCAACGTTGAGTTGAGCTGCAACCGCGGTTGTAGTCGTTAGCCGCCTCACGGGTTTTGTTGGGGCCGGCGCCGCATCCCGGGTGCGGACCACCGGGTTTTTGGCAGGGGTCGACAACCTCTTCATGTAGCTTGATAGTCTCCGTTGTGGCCTCGACGTGGTGGGGTGGCTCAGCACCACTATGTAAATGATAGCCAAACACACAACTAAAAATTTCATATTTGCTGATTTCCTTGATCGATATTGTTATTGTATTTTTTTCTTTTTTTTGGTTAGAACAAGAGTGTTATTGTGCTCGTTGGTGGAATGTAGGATTATAAGTGGTTCTGACTTGTGTTTTATGTATTTTTCTAGTTTTCATGTGGCTCTGATTGCCCGTACTCACAGGCTTAAGGGGAAAGCCATTAACAGCCCAAGGCCCCTTTAAGTCAAGGCCTCCTATTATTAGGAAACCTTAACTAATCACCTTTACACCTCACAGACTCATTATTAATCAGTTTTTAATTTTTGTCTTTTAAGAAACAACGAATAATATTATTTAGGTCTTCGTTTAATTTTGTAAATCTTATAAACATGAACCAGTGCTAGAAACATTTGTTTTTCTCCTTCAGCAAAAAAATAATAATAATAAAATAAAAAATAAAGAAGTCGTTTTTGTTTTTTTCAGAAGCTTACACATTGGATTTGACTGCACCTATGGGGCGCCTCAATAGAGAATTGGGCTTCATTCTTCCTACGCTTGTAGACTCATCAAGCCCGTTGCACAAAATGAAATCAGACAAAGGAGAAAGGAGAAAACATCCGTTCATTTCACCGATTCGAATTTTGAATTCGAGTTTTGTTACAGTAAAAAGTTCTCAAAAATAATCACATCTAGGCCCGTTCGGTTCGCTAATTCAAGTTTTTAATTCGAGTTGAGATGTGA
>NW_010366091.1:0-1669 GCF_000414095.1 Morus notabilis
CTTTGAAAGGTTCCCTTATTTTTTTAATATTCATCTGATCTTGTAAGCTCAGGAGAAAAGAGATAAATACCTTTTAGAGGGTATAAATCTAGACTTTTACCTTTTATTATTGATTAATATATTGTCAAATAACTATATTAGTCAAAGGGTATTAATTAAGAATAAAGAGTAAAAATTTAGACTAATGCACTGTAAGAATAAGTTTAGCGATTGAACTATATAAAAGTTAAGACTGCACTGACGAGTAAACAAAGTATTTTACTTTCTAAGCCCGGTTGGGGAATTTTGGTTCTCAATTTAAGTAGTGGAGAGAGAAAAGCAAAATTTTTACTTTCCAGTTTGATCACTGAGATATAAGTCTGGTCTTTTATATCATACACACACACATATACATATAAGAAAAAAAAAATTCTAAACCATGGATAAGCTTGAGAAATTAATTACAGTTCCATTGAACCTTAGAATATATTGCTTCCCCCATTTTTGTTTGAATAGCATCTTATAAAGAATCTAATAAAATCTCCTTGAAAAGGGGCTTTTCTGAAAATCCATCCAAATACTCCAACAAAAGTGGCTCTTGGATCTTTAAAATAAGAATAAGTCCATCCCAGTCTACTTATGACTTAGCATATAGGGGACTTTATAAAACCAAAATAAACCAATGCTCTTGAATCAATATCTATGCATTTGTCATGTAATAGTGGTACTATTTTAGTATTCACAGTAGTCAAGCTAATTAACCAAAGATGTCTCTATAATATAAAGTGTACCTAGTTCCCCTATTTAGAGAGCAATTAGTGTGTGTGTGTGTGTGTGTGTATTGAATGATGATGTACGTTTTGCTGGTCTTACTCGCCTTTTATACAGTAAATGAGATTTGTTTATTATATGAATCTTTCTGCATATACTGCTGATATTCATTCCCTTTTTCTAAATGCCACTTTAGAGTTTTTGGCTTATTTCTCAAAATTGTACTATTGGTTAAGGAATATGGTCATATTGCCTTCACAACTAGGTGTGCTCTTCCTTTTTGTAATTTGATTATTTTCAATGAATGATGAGAAAGTTTAACTGGCATCAAATATTTAAGTTAAGATATTTCAATTAGGTTGGCACCCTTAACCTAACTATATATTTCTTGTTTTTTTTTTTTTTTTTTTTTTTTTTTTTTTTTTTTTTTTAATAAGTTTGAGGGTTTCTTTAGAAAAAAACAAAATTCCTGAAACCTTTTCACTTAAAAATATATTCTCTAGACTGGCTAGTTCATCAATTCTTTCCAGAATAATCACTTCGGCTAATTTAATTTTTTTTAAGTATTAATTTAACTTTGAATTGAGCTAGATATATAGTTGGACATGGAAAACAGAAGAAATATTAGATATCACAAATAGTGATAAAATTGATGAAAATATATGGATAGCTTTTTATCTAAGTCATAGCTGCTAGACTTGGATTCTAACTAGCTAATTCCCTTTTAATTGATTATACTTTTAATATTTCTCATCTCACCATTCGACCTTGATCTTTAACTCAGCATGGCCAAGACGATTGAGAGGTATGAAAGTTACAGTTATGGAGCACAAGAAGGGAAACAACCTGGAAAGGATTCACAGGTATATATACGTACATGTCAACGTATTCGAATGGTCCATATATATATATATATATA
>NW_010366092.1:0-637 GCF_000414095.1 Morus notabilis
GTTAGATCAAAGCTCTCTTCACGATCTACAACTGGCACAGGAACGACGATAACTTTTTATGTCGTAATGGGTCCCATAATCTGTCAGATCAAGGCTCTCTTCCCCGTCTACAACCGCCAAGAATTTAGCGAAAACCTTTTGTGTCGTAATGAGGCCGGCCCATCAGAGGTTATATCGAAGCTCTCTTCGTGCCCTACCACCGCCACCAGAATGGTGACAACGTTTGGTGTTGAAACGAGGCCCATCAGTCGTTAGAAAGAAGATCTCTTTGCGCTCTACAACCGCCCCGGGAAGGGCGACAAATTTTGGTGTCGTAACGGGGCCCATGAACCGTTAGATCGGAGAAGCTCTCTTCGCGATCTACGAATGGCACGGGAACGATGACAACTTTTGGTGTCGTAATGGGGCCCATCAGCCGGCGCTCTCTCCGCGCTCCCCACCCGCCACGAATTTAGCTACAACTTTTGGGGTCGTAACGGAGCCGGACCATCAGGGGTTACATCGAAGCTCTCTTTGCGCTCTACCACCGCCACAAGAATGGCGACAACGTTTGGTGTCGAAACAGGGTGGACGTAGATCGCGAAGAGCGCATCAATCTCACGGCTGATGGGCCCCCTTACGACACCAAAAGTTGTCT
>NW_010366093.1:0-731 GCF_000414095.1 Morus notabilis
AAAGCTCCGTTCACGCCCTACAACCGGCACGGGAACGGTAACAACTGTTTGCGTCGTAACGGGGCCATCAGCCGTTAGATCGAAGCACTCTTCACGCTCTACCGCCGCCAGGGGAACGGTGACAACTTTTGGTGTCGTAACGGGGCCCCTCAGCCGTTAGATTGAAGCTCTCTTCGTGATCAACGAATGGCACGGGAACGGCGACGACTTTTGGTGTCGTAACGGGACCCATCAGCCGTTAGATCGAACCTCTCTTCGCGATCTACAGCTGCCACGTTTTCGGCAAGAACTTCTGGTGTCCTAAAGAGGGCCATCGAGCGTTAGATCGAAGCAATCTTCGCAGCCTACAACCGCCACGGGAACGGCGACAAGTTTTGGTGTTGAAATGGGGCCCATCAGCGGTTTGATCGAAGCTCTCTTCGTGATCCACAACTGCCACGGGAACGGCAAAAGTTTTGGTGTCGTAACGGGGCCGATCAGCCATTAGATCGATACTCTATTCGCGATCTACGACTGCCACGGGAACGGTAAAAAGTATTGCTATCATAACGGCGCCCATAATCCGTCAGATCGAGGCTCTTTCGTACTCTACAACCACCACGGGAACGGCGACAACTTTTGGTGTCGTAACGGGGCCCATCAGCCGTTAGATCGAACCTCTCTTCGAGATCTACATCTGCCACGTTTTCGGTGAAAACTTTTGGTGTCCTAACGGGGCCCATCGGGCGTTT
>NW_010366093.1:759-992 GCF_000414095.1 Morus notabilis
CGGGAACGGCGACAACTTTTGGTGTTGAAATGGGGCCCATCAGCGGTTTGATCGAAGCTTTTTTCGTAATCTACACCTGCCACGGGAAGGCGAAACTTTTGGTGTCGTAACGGGGCCCTTCAGCCATTAGATCGATGATCTCTTCGCGATCTACGACTGCCACGGGAATGGCGAAAATTTTTGCTGTCGTAACGGGGCCAATAATCCGTCAGATCGAGGCTCTCTTCACACTC
>NW_010366094.1:0-1530 GCF_000414095.1 Morus notabilis
ACAGCTGATGGACCCCATTACGACACCAAAAGTTGTCGTCATTCCCGTGAAATTCGTAGATCATGAAGAGAGCTTTTTTAATCTAACGGTTGATGGGCCCCGTTACGACACCAACACTAGTCGACCTTCCCGGGGCAGTTGTAGAGCGCAAAGAGAGCTTCGATCTAACGGCTGAAGGGCCCCGTTTCGACACCAAACGTTGTCGCCATTCTAGTGGCGGTGGTAGAGCGCGAAGAGAGCTTCGATCTAACGGCTGAAGGGCCCCGTTTCGACACCAAACGTTGTCGCCATTCTAGTGGCGGTGGTAGAGCGCGAAGAGAGCTTCGATCTAACGGCTGAAGGGCCCCGTTTCGACACCAAACGTTGTCGCCATTCTAGTGGCGGTGGTAGAGCGCGAAGAGAGCTTCGATCTAACGGCTGAAGGGCCCCGTTTCGACACCAAACGTTGTCGCCATTCTAGTGGCGGTGGTAGAGCGCGAAGAGAGCTTCGATCTAACGGCTGAAGGGCCCCGTTTCGACACCAAACGTTGTCGCCATTCTAGTGGCGGTGGTAGAGCGCGAAGAGAGCTTCGATCTAACGGCTGAAGGGCCCCGTTTCGACACCAAACGTTGTCGCCATTCTAGTGGCGGTGGTAGAGCGCGAAGAGAGCTTCGATCTAACGGCTGAAGGGCCCCGTTTCGACACCAAACGTTGTCGCCATTCCCGTGGCAGTAGTAGAGCGCAAACAGAGAGTAGATCTATCGGTTGATGGGCGCCGTTACACAACAAAAGTTTTGAGCGTTCCTTCGGCCATTGTAGATTGCTAACAGAGCTTCGATCTAACGGTTGATGGGCCTCATTTCAACACCAAACGTTGTCGCCATTCCCGTGGCGGTAGGAGAGCGCAAACAGAGATTAGATCTTTCGGTTGATGGGCGCCGTTACACAACAAAAGTTTTGAGCGTTCCTTCGGCCATTGTAGATTGCGAAGAGAGCTTCGATCTAACGGCTAATGGGGCCCGTTACGACACAAAAAATTGTCACGGTTTTGTGGCGGTTGTAGAGGGCGCAGAGAACTTTGATCTGACGGATTGTGGGCCTCGTTACGACACCAAAAGATGTCGCCGTTCCCGTGGCGGGTTTAGGGGGCGGAGAGAGCTTCGATCTAACGGCTAATGGGGCCCGTTACGACACAAAAAATTGTCACGGTTTTGTGGCGGTTGTAGAGGGCGCAGAGAACTTTGATCTGACGGATTGTGGGCCTCGTTACGACACCAAAAGATGTCGCCGTTCCCGTGGCGGGTTTAGGGGGCGGAGAGAGCTTCGATCTAACGGCTGATGGGCCCCGTTACGACACCAAAAGATGTCGCCGTTCCCGTGGCGGGTTTAGGGGGCGGAGAGAGCTTCGATCTAACGCCCGATTAGGACACCAAAAGTTTTCGTTGAAAACGTGGTAGTTGTGGATCGCGAAGAGAGGTTCGATGTAATGGCTGATGGGCCTGTTACGACACCAAAAGTAATCACCGTTCCCGTGGCGGTTGTAGAGTGCG
>NW_010366095.1:0-284 GCF_000414095.1 Morus notabilis
GTTAGATCAAAGCTCCGTTCACGCCCTGCAACCGGCACGGGAACGGCAACAACTGTTGGCATCATAATGGGGCCATCAGCCGTTAGATCGAAGCTCTCTTCACGCTCTACCGCCGCCAGGGGAACGGTGACAACTTTTAGTGTCGTAACGGGGCCCCTCAGCCGTTAGATCGAAGCGCTCTTCGCGATCAACGAATGGCACGAGAACGGCGATAACTTTTGGTGTCGTAACGGGGCCCATCAGCCGTTAGATCGAACCTCTCTTCATGATCTACAGCTGCCACG
>NW_010366095.1:355-936 GCF_000414095.1 Morus notabilis
AACGGCGACAACTTTTGGTGTTGAAATGGGGCCCATCAGCGGTTTGATCGAAGCTCTCTTCGTGATCTACAACTGCCACGGGAACCGCGAAAATTTTGGTGTCGTAACGGGGCCCATCAGTTGTTTGATCGAAGCTCTCATCGCGATCTACGAATGACACGGGAACGGTGAAAACTTTTGGTGTCGTAACGAGGCCCACAATCCGTCAGATCAAAGCTCTCTTCACCCTCTACAACCGTCATGAAACCGTGACAATTTTTTGTGTCGTAACGGGCCCCATTAGCCGTTAGATCGAAGCTCTCTTTGCACAATGGCCAAAGGAACGCTCAAAACTTTTGTTGTGTAACGGCGCCCATCAACCGATAGATCTATTCTCTGTTTGCGCTCTACAACCGCCATGGGAAGAGTGACATCTTTTGGTGTCGTAACGGGGCCCATCATTCATCAAATCGAAGCTCTCTTCATGCTCTACAACTGCGACGGGAATGGGGACAACCTTTGGTGTCGTAATGGGGCTGGCCCATCAGACGTTATATCGAAGCTCTCTTCGTGCCTACCACCGTCACTGGAATGGCGACAAA
>NW_010366095.1:1002-1202 GCF_000414095.1 Morus notabilis
CCCCGGGAAGGGCGACAAATTTTGGTGTCGTAACGGGGCCCATCAGCCGTTAGATCGAAGCTCCCTTCGGGATCAACAACTGGCACGGGAACGGTGACAACTTTTTATGTCGTAATGGGTCGCATTATCCGTCAGATCAAAGCTCTCTTCGCCCTCTACAACCGCGACGAATAAAGCGACAACTTTTGGTGTCGTAACAG
>NW_010366096.1:0-25000 GCF_000414095.1 Morus notabilis
TTTTTTTTTTTGGATTTTCTCGTCATCTTTTCAGACAATGAAATGACAAACTTGTCGTAAGAAACAACCTTAAAGTTGGACGACGATAGTTTCACAACGACAAATAATTTTTAAACCACAAGCGACACATACAATTATAAACGACAGCAAAGACTGAAACTAAGAACAACTTTAGACCATAAACGCATGTAAACGACATTATTAACGCATAATAAACATATAGCAAGCTTGAAAGTTATTGGCATTGCCAACAATGAGAAGCAGCAACAAAGTTCCAACATATAAACCCACTATTTTATTGATGTTGTGTTCAAACTAGCCAGCTTCAACTTATTCAAAAACCTACTCCCCTGTGCATGCCAATTGTCAAAGAGCATTTCAGAATTTGCTCCTTTTTAAGGTCCATTCTTAATCAAGTTTTTCAGCTTTTCATTGGCAATGACAAGTTCTTCGGCTATTCCCGGTTCATTAGCAGAATGTCCTGCATCTGACACAACCTGTTAAGAAATGGCAGGGTTCAATTTTTTGCCCATAACAGGAAAAAAAATTTATCTGAAAAATGAGATGGGAGAAAAATAGTAATATGTATGCTTCCTATGGCTCTAGTTGTTCCACATGTAAATGATGATAAACAGTAAAAAACGTAAGATGAGTGTAAAACGTTTTCAAATATTCAATCACCTTAAAATCTGCCTCTGGCCACACTTTGTGGATATCCCAAGCTGACATCATAGGGCAGCATACATCATATCTTCCCTGCAAAGACAATTATCAGAATTTCTCGCTCAAGGTGTGTTGCGCTTTCTGGGAGAAGTTCTACTTGTGGCAAAAGGAGAAGCATAAGCTATCCTTAGAGAGAGAAAAGTAGAAGCAAAGTCAATGCTAAAATATCTAGCTTCTCAAAACACTGTCCAAGTGCACTGGTGTCTATGCAAAATACTTTAATGAAATTTTAGTGAAGACACTTCTTGCGTCTTGTTATGTGCAAAGAGCTTTTGGGGCCTCCAAAAGCAATACTGAATTGGCACTAAGAAATCAGCCACACAATGAACATAAAAGTTTGTATGTCACTAGTCTAGAATATAATGATCCAGAAAGATTAAAATTCTAAGTGAAAATACAGAAAACATAAAAGTTTGTATGTCACTAGTCTAGATCCGACTCTAGAATATAATGATCCAGAAAGATTAAAATTCTAAGTGAAAATACAGAGAGCAAATGTTGAAAAGGGGATACGAACCTGTACTATTGTGGTGTTTATATGTCGTATTTTATCGACATTATCCAACAGATATGAATCTGAAGGAAAGAATCCCTTGTTCAAGAAATAATGATTCTCTATCCTCGCAAATGCCTAGTACAGCAAAACAATCAGTACATGTAAAGCGTCAGTCATCTTAAAATATTTAAAATCAAATCCTGAAACCAGAAATAATATAATAACATAGATAAGTTATCCAGCTTATAGCTAATAATAGTAGTCATGATATACCAATGAAAACTTATCATCATCCCCTTTCTTAATGTTCTCTTCATTTGGAAGGAGATGGGCGGTCATCATTTCCCATTTGGTCCATGCCCTAGCGGCTGCATACTAAGAAATTGGAAGAGAATTAAGAAAAGAATGTATTACTTCCAAATTCCAATTCAACAGTAAATCAAACATCTCACACCAACCAATTCAGAAAAATAACACATCGGAGAACTTGTCACTTAAACTCAAAAAAAAAAAAAAAAAAAGTATTTGATAGCAATGAGCATACCATCCTTTTTTATATCATATATCATAAACCTAAAAACCATACTTCTCTTGCCATCAATCATTAAGGACAAATCTTAAAGCCTAAAAAGTTTACCTATAAGATGGTTCATGTGCAAAAACCAGCAAAAGTCTTACTTGTGTTTCCAAGTCGTCAGAATTCAATCTCTTGCTGTAAGCATCAACGAAACATCCTCTCTCATTTTCTGGAATAAGATCTCTAAATGGTTCCCAAGCTGTAATTGATAAGAATTTTCACTCCCATTAGCCATTTATAATACCTTTTTCACTTTAAAATTCACAAAATATTCCTACTGGAGTAACAAACAATTCATTGTCAAACTCACCATCAGGGTAAATAGCAGAAGCACCACCCTCATAAAACCAATCAATCTCTTTCTTTCTCAGGAGAAAAATCCCTCTAAGGACCAACCCAGTTACCTTACAACCACAATATAGGATAATGTTATAAACCTGTATCAGACAGAAAGCAATTTCCAAAACTACTAAAGGAAAGAAATTAAAAACAAAAGACCCCCATTTTTTTCTTAAACCAGACTAAGTTATGTACCTTATCTGGGTGTGATTGGCTATATGCAAGGGCAAGTGTACTTCCCCATGACCCACCAAAAACCTACATAAGCACAGAGAGAAAATAAAACGCGTTTCAATCAGAAATTAGAAACTTATAAGTCTCCTTCAAGCTAGAAATTCTGACCTGCCATTCAGGAATTTTCAAGTGTTCCCTAAGCTTTTCAATATCATCAATGAGATCCCATGTGGTGTTTTCTTCCAAACAAGCATGGGGTGTACTTTTTCCTGCACCTCGCTAGAAAAAAAAAAAAAAAAATTTTCAATCACAATGTAGAATTCAAGGTATTATCCAGATGGGAAAAAATTACCAAAGAATTCAGAATAACCTGATCAAATAAAATAATTCTGTAAAAATCAGGATCAAAGAATCTTCTATTATTAGGTGAAGTCCCTCCTCCTGGACCCCCATGAAGAAAGACAACAGGCTGTAAATCAAATTTTAGATTTATCAAATGATAAACCAAAATAAACAACACAATTCAATTACACATCATAGAACTTTTCATTACTTAACCTTATTTAAAAAATAAAAATAAAAAAAAATAAAAACACTCACATGGCCAATTGGATTCCCTGATTGCTCCCAATAGATAGAATGAAGATCGGAAACCTTCAAGAATCCAGAACTATAAAAATCTATGATTGGGTAAAGGTTTCTATTCAACTCCAAATTTTCCTTTCCCGATTCCATCGAATCTCTTAAACTCTTATAATCAATATATTGCGCACGCAAAGCGAAACTCTTTTTCCCTGCATTTACCAACCAAAAAAGCTCACATCTTTCACCATATATATATATATATATATATATATATATATAATCGAACTACACACGTTTGGTTACTAGTTCTAAAACTCAAACTTTGATAATCTTGCCAATTCGTATTTCAGAGTTGATCAACAAAGAGATTGAATAAATAAATTAGGATCGTTATTTTGAGTAAATTACGCAGAGAAAGAGAGAAATACCTGAGACAGTGAACTGGGGAAGTGAAGGAGAAGGAGAAGGAGAAGGAGAAGAAAAAGGAGGAGAAAATAGGGGTTGAGAAGAGAGAAAAGTGGAGTTTGGCATATAAAGTGACCTCATTTTTGGAGCACATATCTACTTAGAAGTAGTAGTAGTAACGACATTGCGATTCATTCTATGTGGAAAGATTCTCTCCTCTCTCTCCTTTTTAATTTCCTATGAATCCTTTTTTTTTTTTTTGGGGTATTTGATTTTCATTTTATGTATTCGATTCCTTTAATTTTAAAACTACAAAGTCTATCCAAAAATATGCTCTTTAGCTGAGAACCATTCTGATTCTCTGTAATCTCTAGCTTCCACTACATTTAAAAAGAAAAAAAAAATGGTAAGAAAGCATCCAAACAATTATTTTCATAGTAACAGAAAAGGACAAAAAGAAAAACAAACCAACTAAATGCAATTTTAAGAGAACGGCCAGCACATTCCTTGTAATAGAAATCCCGTGTTGGACAAAGTTTTTTTTTTTTTTTTTTTTCCTTTAAAAAAAAAAAAAAAGAAAAGGCAACAGGGTTTTTCCTATAAGTCAGAGAAGGCTTATTGATATATGCCAGAGAAGCTTTCTCAAAAGTTCCTTGTGAATTTATATCCGTACAAATACTTAGCATTGAATATAAGTTCAAGCTCATGCTTTTGAAAGAAACAGAAATAGTACATATACAGCCATTCCTTAAAAAAAAAAAAAAAAAAAAAAAAAAAAAAAAAAAAAAAAAAAATATTTGTCTTTTAAGTCGTTGAAAGCTCTCTACTTGAGCCAAAAAAAAAAGAAGAAGCAATATAACTCTGTTTCTTACAATCAGAGATCTAAAGGATACAACTTGTTTGACTGTTTCTAAACCTTATTGCTCTTCACAAGCTGTGTAGACCCAACTTTGATGTCCTGTCTATAATAACATTACTATTGCTTCTCTTGTGTCACGCCAAAACTTCTAATTCCATCTTGGCTATTTTCCGCCTCTTTAACAACAGTTATGCCTGTGAGTTTGCAAGGCTCGGCCTCTTCCAACAGATGGACTACCGTCCTCATGGAAGGCCTCAAACCAGGAACCTGAGAAGTGCAATGAATCGCGATTTTCAACACTTTGAATGCATCTTCCTTTTGAGCATCTGAAATATTTGAGTCCACCAAACCAAGCACATCATTCTCTTGGCTCCTGAATTTGTTGTAAACCCAGTTCACTATGTCCTTGTTCTCTCCGAACTCGGGCTCCACCGGCCTCTTCCCGGTCACCAATTCCATCAACACCACTCCGAAGCTGTAAACATCGCTCTTCTCGTTCACCTTGTATGTGTAAGCATACTCTGAACCACCAAAACAATGGCCAAAAAAATAAGCCTTCCAAACCAAAAAAAAAACATTAACAGCAAACCAACAAAATATATAGTTATATTCATATTTGTATACACACGTGACATTCTGGTGTGATCTGACGTTTAAAAACGCGCAAATAATTTATAATTAATTGAAATAAAAACAGGAATATAATTTACCAGGAGCTATGTAACCAAGTGTGCCAGCAATGGCATGGGTCCAATCCCCACCAGCATGAACAATCTTAGCAAGTCCAAAATCAGCAATCCTTGGCTTCCAATTCCCATCCAAAAGAATATTACTAGACTTAACATCCCTATGTATAACTGGCCGATCACACCCATGGTGAAGATATTCCAAACCCTTTGCAGCCCCAGCAGCAACCTCGTACCTAACCTCCCACCCCATCTCCATCTTCTGACACGTGTGCAGTCGGTCCCACAAGCTCCCATTAGGCAAGTACTCGTAAACCAGTAGGTTACTATCGTCACTTGTGATGCTACAGTAAAGCTTCACCACATTGACATGCCTGATCGAGCTCAAAGTCGCCACCTCGGCGTCGTACTCCGGCGATGGGGACTTACTCCTCTTCAAAATCGCGGCGGTGCTCCGGCAACTCCTCCGGTGTCCGGCATCCGACGGGGTCCAAATGTGCTTCACTGCTAGCTCTTTCCCATCTCTTAGTACTACTTTATACACATTTCCTGACCCTCCTTTGCCTATCAGATTCTCTGGCTTGATTGAGTCTAAAACCTCCTCCTCTGAGAAGCTTAGAACATGGTACGACTTCATGTTCCAAGAATTAGTCTTCAATGGGTGCGAAAGAGCGTGGTTTTTCCGTAACTTAAGGAGCAAGAAACAACCGAGTGCTATGAGAAGCACAAGTAGTAAAGATATAAAACAGGATAGTAATGTTCTTAGCTGACTAGAATTGCTCGATTTCGACAAGCAACGTCGAAAACCTTCAAGATTATTGTCGCTGCACAAGCCCGGATTTCCCACGAAGCTGTCCTTAAAGGCTGAAATTGACAGAGAATCAGGAATTTCACCGGTCAAGCGGTTGTTGGAAAGATCAAGAATGCTGAGCTTGAGCGAGGACAAAGTGGAAGGGATTTCGCCGTAGAGTTGGTTGGATGAGATGTTCAAAGAGTTAAGATTAGGCAAAGAGCCAACACTTGGAGGGATTTTTCCAGAAAGAGAATTACGAGCAAGGTTTATTTGAGAAACCGAAACACATGAACCTAAAGACTCCGGTATCAAACCAGAAAACTGATTGTTGTCCAAGTAAAGATTACTAAGCTTAGCCAATTTCCCTATTGTCCCCGGGATTGGACCCGAAAACCGATTGAAACTGAGCTGAATCGAGACTAAAGAGGAAGCTCCAGAGATCTCATCAGGCAACTCACCCGAAAACCGGTTGTTATGCAGCACCAGCTGTCCCAAAGACTTTGCCTTGGCTATATCAGCAGTGACCGGACCTTCAAAATCGTTCATGGAAAGATCAATCCTCACAAGTTTTGGCAAGCTCCATATTTTCGCCGGAACAACACCGGAAAGCGAGTTGTTGTTAACAAGAACACGTTTCAAAGACTCGCAACTCGCGTAGCTTTCGGGAATCTCTCCGGTGAGCTTGTTCTGCAACACGAGAAGATCAGTCATTCTGTTTCCTTTACACATATCAGGAGGAATCGGACCCGTCAGAAAATTCTCAGACAAATCTATGAATTCCATGCCATTCGGAGATCCGAGCTTCTGTGGAATCTTCCCTGTCACTCTGTTTCTGTAAAGCGATAGCTCAAACAGGTTCTCAAACTCACCAATCTCCTCTGGAATGTCTCCAATAAATTGGTTCTCGAAGAGCTGAAGAGACTCGAGCTTTGTCAAGAACTTCAGCTCCGACAAATCACCTTCTAGAAGATTCTGTGACGCGTCGAAGTTGACAAGATTCGTTAAGTTTCCAAAACCTTTCGGAAGTTTTCCGGTGAAAGAGTTATTATAAAGCTCGAGTTGCCATAAGTTCTTGAGCTTCCCAATGCTTGGCGGGATTTCGCCGGTTAATCTGTTATCCGAAAGCTCGAGATTTTCGAGCAGAGTAAGATTTCCGATATCTTCTGGAACCTTCCCAGTGAGGCTACAATTGGTGAGATAAAGCCAATAAAGCTTTTCAAACTTTACAACTTCTGCAGGAAATGGACTTGGATCAAATGGATTGTCACCGAGGCTCAAGAAAGTTAAATTCGTTAGATTTTCGAGCGATTTCCATGGAAAAGAACCGGAGAATCCAGTGGCGTTTAGATTCAAGAACGTCAATTCAGAGAAAGAGGACAAGTCCGGGAATTTCCCGGAGAAAGAATTGAATCCCAAATCCAGGTGCTTCAAACGAGTACAGTTCTTCAAGTGATCCGTGATCGTCCCGTGCAAGGAATTCGAGCTTAGAGAGATCTTTTCGAGAGATTGAAGCGAACATATCGCGTCCAAAGGAATAACACCGGAGAGATTTCTACCAGAAAGATCGATCTCCGTCACGGATCCTTCAGAGTTGCAGCCAATTCCGATGAAGTTGCAGACGGGATTGTCCTCTTTCCATGAGCTGAAAACGTCGCTCGTCTTTGATTCCGGTAAGAGAGCGGTTTTGAGCCTCATTAATGGCTGAAGCTCGTCTCCCGAGGAAAGACGGAAGAAGAGAGAGATCATGATCGCCGTCGTCAGAAGCCATCGCCGGCGACAATTTACGACCGACATGCCAGCCTCGGAAGTTTTTTTTTTTTTTTTTTGGGTGGTGGTGGGAAAAGGTTTATGTCTGTTGAGTGTGAAGAGAATGGTGGGTTTGAATTTGAGTTCGCATTCATGAATTGATTGGTGTGATTTTCACGTGTCGTTTTTCTTTTTTTTTTTTTTTGGCATGAAAATTTAGCCAGGCAACGTGATTTTATTTTGGCGGTGGCTTGTCATTATCCTTTCTTAAATAAAAGGTTACTTACGTGTTTCTAGTGGGGTGAACGTGCTTAAAATTCAGATTTTTTTTTTCACAAATTAAGGCTCTGTTTATTTCGCCGATTCGAATTTTATTACAGTAAAAAAATTTTAAAAATAGTCACATTTAACTTTTTTATTACAGTAAAAAATTCTCAAAAAAATCATATCTCAACTTAAATTACAAACTCAAATCAACAAAGTGAACGGAGCTTTTAAAAAAATAATTATAAGTTGCTTTTTCTCATGTATATCTCAACTCAAATTATAAACTCAAATCAATAAAGTGAACGGAGCTTTTAAAAAAATAATTATAAGTTGCTTTTTCTCATGTATTGACAATAATTATTTTGCTTAACTTTTCTACACGTTCAATATAAAACGGGACAAAAATGTAAGTGGTAGACTTCAAATTGTATTACCCTTTGGACTGGGAAGGTGAAAAAAAATAATTACAAAATCAAGCATGCTTTGAATTGATGCGAGAAAGATGAATAATCAAACGTAAACGACAAAACACTCATCTAAGTCCACATAGTACTGCTGTGAAAGCATTGTACATGGATATTATTAATTGCAGTTTTGTGTGACGAAATGAATTTTCTACTATGTATATTCAAGTATGTGTTTATAAATGCATAATTCCTAATCTTCTTGAATTTTTTGTAACCAACCAAGGACAAAATTAACGCTTAATTCATTTAGGGAGACAATTGGGTCAATGTTTATACGTACAAAGATGGAAAGAATCCACAAACAAACGAGTCCTATCAAATCTCCCCCTAGTGATGGTTTGCTTTTTTCAGGTCATATTCACAAGTGTAAGGAATTGACTTCTTGACGTGGGAAAAGGATGAGTTATTGGGCCGCCAAGATTGACTGCGGCGTTTTCGCTGGCACGTTTACATCCAAGTTGCCACGTCACAGAGACGGAAGAATTTACTTGGAAAGTGAAAAGCATCTCTCATCACCCGTTTAAATTTAAAATTTGAGTTTTGTTATAATAAAAAATTCTCAAAAATAGTTATATTTTAATTTTTTTACTATAATCTCCTTGTACATTTTACCGATTCGAGTTTTGTTACAATAAAAAATTTTTAAAAATAGTAACATCTAATTTTTTTGATACAGTAAAAGGCTCTCACATAAAGTCACATCTTAACTCGAATTAAAAACTCGAATCAACGAACTAAACGAACGAAGTCATATCTCAACTCGAATCAGTAAATTAAATAAGGAGTTTAT
Source organism: Morus notabilis (assembly GCF_000414095.1). Taxonomy (NCBI): domain Eukaryota; kingdom Viridiplantae; phylum Streptophyta; class Magnoliopsida; order Rosales; family Moraceae; genus Morus; species Morus notabilis. The sequence continues at coordinate 8,908 of NW_010366096.1, forward strand.
ATCCCTCTTTTCTTCTCTTTTTTCGTGTCCTTTCGATAATAACATAACCTATTATGATTTTTTAATAAACATGATAAGAAATTTTAATTTATTTAATATTTTAATCGACGTATCGTAATATTATTAGAGACATATGAAAGGACACAACAATAAAGAGGCATAGAAATTAATTTCCTTCTATAGTATGATGATCGTCATCGGTTTACTTCTACCATATGATGTAATTTAATCTTCTTTCTTTTTTTTTTATAACCTAAGATTTTAATAGTCTAATTTATAAGTATCCACGTTCAAATTATATAGTTAGTGATACAAACATGTTACAATCACAAAACAAATTTTTGAAAACTTAATTCTATGATTAGCACAAGAGAACCTATTGATAGTTAAAAAGAACATGTCTTATTAAAATATATATATGTTTTTTTTTTAAGAAACCTATTTTCTAACAATAAAAAAAAAAAAAACCTAGTTTACTCTTTGCCATTTTTTTTTAATCAAATTAACTCACTTTATGCAAGAAAAAGAAAAACACACCTAGTTTACTCTTTGCCATTTTTTTTTTAATCAAATTAACTCACTTTATGCAAGAAAAAGAAAAACACAAGTATTAACAAGAATTAGAAAATCCCACTAAAATTATGGGTATTGAAATAAATATGCGCTCTTTTTTTCCCTTGTTTTTGCAAATAACTAGGTGTCAAATTATGTGGGATAATCCCATATAGAATCTTGGACGTAATAGTACATGATCTTTTATCAAAAAAATTCCCTCTGAATTAATTATATGAGACATGATCACGCAATAATCCAAAAAATCATGTCATGTGTTTGCGTTTATACGGGTTTCACCAACCAAATTAGGTGGGGCTTCTTTATTTTGAAAAAAAAAAAAAAAAGTGAGCTTTTAATATAATGTAAATACCACAACTTAGTATATGCTCGTTTTTTGTTCTTTATAAACTTATAACATAAATTTATGTTACTATGGAAGGCTAATACGTTTTCTAGTAAATACCATTTCGTGATTACAAACGTTGACAGTGCTTTTAATAATGCAATAAAAGCTGCTGCGTAGATAAAGATATCTAAATTAATGTCACGCTGATAAATTCTATAGCATCATTTATAACGGATGTTTGTCTCTATGTAACGACATTATTATATATCATAAAAATAACAATCAGAAAGATTATGATTCTTCTTTATGAGATATTTAGAATAAAGTATCTGAGATAATATTATTACATTTTTCGTAAAATAATAATATCGCAGTAATGACTAATGAGACTTTCAAAGCTGTGCAGCACTAGACAGAATAAATCTATTCCCGTCATGAATGTACGGATAGGCAACAGAAAGTGCATGCAAATTGCTTTACGCATAATTTCCTTTGATCATAGCATCATTACACCTTTAGACATATATATCTATATATATATATATATAGATATCATAACATGCCTTTGTTTATGAAAAATAACATTGAACCTTTTGTTATAAGTACGTGCGATAAGAGAAATTATACTAAAACTTGAAAAACATTTTTTTTTTCTTTTTATGAAAGGTGAAATGTCTGTTTTTAGTCGGTGTCACAAAAAGTGTTATAACACTTGTTGTAATACTGATGATAGATACGTGCAGATGGATATATCTTTTTATGAAAGGTGAAATGTCTGTTTTTAGTCGGTGTCACAAAAAGTATTATAACACTTGTTGTAATACTGATGATAGATACGTGCAGATGGATATATTTTTTCTTTGATTCAGCTGCAACAAATTATAAGTGTAAAAAGATCAACAGAAACATAAAAGACACAAGGAACTGATATCACAGTTCGGTGCGCATACCTACATCTGCGGGGCTACGCCCAAACAGTGAACAATCCACTAAGATCAAAGGATTACAAACACTAATCAGACTTATACACCCAAAGACTCCCTCCTTGATGTTGTCGCCGCTGTGTATAATCTTTTAGATACTTTGTCCAGCGAGTACCGCTCGTCTTTGAAGGCTTTCTCCCAAAAGCAATATGTTTTCCTCCTGAAAAATCACCTTTTTCTATTTTCTCTTAAAGAACATCAAAGCAGCTCTTTCTGCATAATATTTTCACACTCAAAAGCCATACTACGTTCATGGCTGCAAACCAAATATATACACCTCAAATTGGTCTATAATCTCATCTATTATTTCACCAAAATCACCATAAATAAAGCAACTTCTCTTCTAAAGATTCTTCCCATACATAGAGCCCATCAATTAGCCACCAAAAGTCAACCAAATCAGCTCCATAAACTTATTTCTTTTTATTGAGAAAATCATCTCAAATCCGGTACAAATAGCCAAAAATAGAGTCACTATAGTAGTCCACAATCTTACTAATTTTATTGTTAAATTTACAACATTTTACCAATAAATTTACCAACTAATAGTACTAACAAAAGAAAAACTTTAGAGATCCTTTAGACCTTAAAAAAGTTAGAATTTGCTTTTGAATACTTTCTCTATTTCCTTTCTTATAAAATGAAGAAGAGAGGCCAGTATTCAGTGTAACAAAGGTTGTTAAAATGATCTGAATTGCTAAAAAACTGCATAACTTTAATGGTGCAGATCGATTAAAAGTGGTTGATTAAAAATTTTATACGCATGTTATTCTGCCCATATAACACACGAGAATGACAATATGGAAAAGAACATCCCAGACGCCAAAGTCAAACGTGATGGACTTGAATTTCATACTCGAAACTTTTTGTGCAAAATTCAGTGCATCCCGATTTAGTCTTCATTTTTCTTTTTATATTTTTATTTCTAAAAAAGAAGAGACGAGGATTTATGTTTTTACATGATTTAAGTTGTATACGTGAAAAGAATAGTATAATTAAAAATTTAATTTAATTTTTTTAAAAATACTATAATAATATTATTTATAGTGTGTTTAATTGATAAATTTATATCATAATTTAAATCATAATTCATAATTTACTATAATATTTTTTTTTTTAAAAATATACATAAATTAAAAATAATTTTAAATATATTAACCAAACGCTCATTATTTGAGTTGAGTTATAATACATCAAGCTCACAGTCAGAAATTCTTATAAAAATATAGTCCAGAGTCAAACCAAGACCTAATGCTGTGGGCCCACAGTTCAACAACTCAATGGACTATTATTAGTTTGTGAGGAAGCAGAGTGGGAAAGAGAAGAAAAATAAAGGAGAAAAATCTTGCATGCAGATTTGTATGTCTAATCATTCTCCAATAACTTGTTTGGCCTTTAGGAAATTTCAATTGGCCTTAGCCCTACATAAACTTCTGGTTGTTTTGCCCTCTGTAGTAGTATTCCAATATCTTTTATATTGGGTTTGTGGAGAAGATGACTTCAGTTTGCAAGATGTGCTTAATCGGTTACTTGTAAGTGGGAAGTTCTACAGTGCCGAGAGTAAACTTTGGGATTTTAATGATGAGGAACCGTTTGTTTCATCCGTTCTAGTTGAGAGCTTAAATTAAAAAGTAAATTTATATGAGAGAAAACATTATATATATAAAAAATTGAATTGTGATTCGATCTAGTGAAGTAAACGGAGCCTGAATATTCGATTAAATTATGCATTTCAATCACAACCCTTAAAACAAAAAATAAACAAAATAAAAATTTACCTCAAATTTAGACCAAAATCAAAGACTTTTACAAAGCTAAGTAAATTCTAAACTACATACGAACTAAATTTTAGTGATAAAGTTACAAAAACTCATTAAAAAAAACATAACAAAATAAGAAATTAAAGTAATAAATAACATATATACAAAAAAAAGTTTTGAAAACATTAAAAAAAAAGTAAATGTAAATTTCTCCTCTTGTATATGTAAGAATTATGTGGCCCACATAATAAAATAAAAGCATATTAATATTATTTATTTAATGGTTTAATAATTATCTTAATGCTAAAATTTTATTGGTTATGATGGGTTACAACTCTTATGAAGAAATGTGTGCTTGATAGAAGACACTATTTCATTGTCTATAAAATGAGAGTTAGTCTTCTCTCTACCTAATAATTTGTATATTTTCTCTCCATCAGAAAAATACATTAAAGATTATAGAGGGTCTAGAGAGAGAAACTTAGATTCTACTTCTCCTTCAAATTCTCTGTGCAAGTGATCTTTTCAAATCAAAGTAATGAGTCAAAATACGCTTATAATTATAATTATGTGAGAATCATGATGTTCTAAGATCTTTAGATATTATAGATCTAAAATTTACATGTGGTATCAGAGCAATTAGGTTTTTAGAACTCATAACTTTCCTTTAGAATTATTTCTCCAATTATGCATGAACCCTAGAATTTTGGTAACCAATGAAACTTCTTCCGCTGCAACTAAAACAATTTTGATATTCTGGGTTTTTTTTGCTATTTTTGCAGTAATTATTTAATTAATTTTCAATTTTCGAAGCAACTAAAACAATTTTGATATTCTGGGTTTTTTTTTGCTATTTTTGCAGTAATTATTTAATTAATTTTCAATTTTCGAATTATCATGTACGTAATTTAAAAATTCCTATCGAATTACTGCAATTTTTCCTCGTAGATTGCAATATCTATGATTGATTATTTTGGGCATATATATTCGTCAATTATGTCGTACAATTTCGTTTGCTTTGAAAATCTTTATGCACATAATAATTTGATGACCATTCACACTGCGTCAAATTTAAACATATATATATATATTGATGGCATATATATTTTGAATGGCTATGAAGTTTGATAAGAGAACTTTTGTTCTTTATATTTATATATATATATATATAAGATTATATAAGAAAAATCGCCAAGCATGTATGGTATAAGAATAAAAGGTTTTATGTATATGAATGGTATTACTATGCTTTACGGCAATTTACTTGACTGGGCATAACTTGATTGCACAAGATGTTTAATTGTGCTTGATTGTTTCAGTGGTTAAATATTTTAGGTTTGATAGTCTGTGACGTGAAATTAAGAAAGTTTTCGTTTCTATTTTGGAAAATTACATAATTGTGTTTTGTTAGTCACTAAAGTGGCCAAATTTAATAAGTAATTTTCAAATTAAGAAACAACATTCAATGACTCATGAATTTTGATGCTTCTAATTGAAATGACGTTATGTTATTTACTGATTATGGGTTATTGAATTTCATCTATTATAAGAACTTAGGAATCACCCAAAGGTCGATTAATATTTCTATAATTGATGAAAATAACTGTTGGTAATTATTATGTCCAAGAAGCCTGGAAAGTGCTCTAAAACGAAGCCTGGAAAGAAAAAGAATGAAAGGTTTGCATAACTTGAATGAGTCAACTCAGGCTTATCAAATCCACAAGAAGGAACACAACATTAAGTGCTGTGTTTGCAACAAAAAAGGACACTTAAAGAAAGATCGCCAGAAACGAAAGGCTTGGTTCGAAAAGAAAGGTAAGCCTTGTGCCTTAGTATGTTTCGAATCAAATTTAACTGAAGTTCCTTATAACACTTGGTAGATTGATTCGGGTTTAACTACTCATATTTCCAACACCATAAAGGGATTCCTTTCTATCCAAACCATAAAAATAAATGAAAGCTTTATTTTTATGGGAAATCGAGATAAAGCTCCAGTGGAAGACATTGGCACTTATCGCTTAATTTTAGATACTGAAAATTATCTTGACTTGTACCAAACTCTTTATATACCTACATTTTCTTGCAATTTAATTTCTTTACCAAAACTTGATGTAGCAGGATTTTATTGTAAGTTTGGATCTATATCATTTAGTTTATATAAAGATAATAAGTTTAATGGTTTTGGAATCCTTTATGATGGTTTATATAAGCTGAAGCTTGATACTGATTTTGCTGAAACTTTGTTAACCATGCATCAAAATGTTAGAACTAACGGAGTTTAGTTGATGAAAACTCTGCTTACTTGTGGCATAAATGTTTGGGTCACATATCCCAAGAAAGGATAGAGAGATTAGTAAAGAATGAAATTCTTCCGAGTTTAAATTTTACTGATCTCGAAGTGTGCATTGATTGCATTAAAGGAAAGCAAACCAACCACACTAAGAAAGGGGCCACAAAAAGTACACAGCTTCTTGAAATCATACACACCGACATATGTGGACCTTTCGATACTCCATCTTTTGGTGGAGAAAAGTATTTTATCACTTTTATCGATAATTTTTCACGTTATGGCTATCTTTATCTATTGCATGAAAAATCTCAATCTGTTGAAGCTCTTGAGATATTCATTAATGAGGTTGAGAGGCAATTAGATAAAAAGGTGAAAATTGTAAGGTCAGATAGAGGTGGTGAATACTATGGAAAGTATGATGAGATAGGATAATGTCTAGGTCCATTTGCTAAATTCCTAGAAAAATGAGGCATATGTGCGCAATACACTATGCCAGGTACACCACAATAAAATGGTGTAGCAGAAAGGCATAACCGTACATTAATGGATATGGTTAGGAGTATGTTAAGTTACTCATCTTTACCCTTGTCTTTGTGGATGCATGCATTAAAGACCGCCATGTATATTCTAAATAGGGTTCCTAGTAAAGCAGTTCTGAAAACTCCTTTTGAGATATGAACAGGAAGGAAACCTAGTTTACGACACCTGCATGTTTGGGGTTGCCCTGTTGAAGTTAAGATTTATAATTCACATGAAAAGAAATTGGATTTTAAGACAACCAGTGGTTATTTCATTGGTTATCCTGAAAAATTCAAAGGGTATAGATTTTATTGTCCTACCCATAGTACGAGAATGTTAGAATCTGGAAATGCTACGTTCATTGAAAGTGGTCAAATTAGTGGGAGTGGAGAACCACGTAATGTGGTCATTAATGAAATTAGGGTAGAAGTACCTTTACTTGTAAATTTTAAAGTTGTTCCTGCCATTGTTGTACAGTCTAACAATGTTCAAGAACGACAAGTGAGTGACCCATCACTACATGATGTTGTCCTTGATAAACCTATAGTAGTTAAACCACAAGGGATAACATTAAGAAAATCTCAAAGAGAAAGATAATCTGCTATTCCTGATGATTATGTGGTTTATCTACAAGATTCAGAAATTGACTTGGAAATCGATAATGGCTCGATTTTAGATCCAGTTTCATTTTCACAAGCCATGGAAAGTATCGATTCTGCTAAGTGGTTTAATGCCATGGAAGATGAGTTAAAATCTATGGATCAAAATCAAGTTTGGGACCTTATTGAGTTGCCTGAAGGTTATAAGAAAGTCAGGTGTAAATGGGTTTTTAAGACCAAACACTACTCAAAAGGCAACATCGAACGATACAAGGCTAGACTTGTTGCCAATGATTTTACTTAGAAAGAAGGCATTGACTACAAAAAGACTTTTTCTCCAGTCTCTAAGAAAGATTCACTCAGAATTATTATGGCATTGGTGGCTCATTTCAATTTAGAGTTACACTAAATGGATGTGAAAACTGCCTTTCTTAATGGGAATTTAGAAGAAGAGGTCTATATGGACCAACTTGAAGACTTTTTCAAGTAAAGGAAAGGAGCACATGGTGTGTAAATTAAAGAAGTCAATATATAGACTTAAACAAGCTTCCCAACAATGGTATCTTAAGTTTAACGATATCATTACTTCTTTTGGTTTTAAAGAAAACACCGTTGATCGGTATATATACATGAAGGTCAGTGAGAGTAAATTTATTTTCTTAGTCCTATATGTTGATGATATTTTACTTGTTGCTAATGATCTTTGGTTTATTACATGAAACTAAGAAATTTCTCTCTAAGAACTTTGAAATGAAAGACATGGGCGAGGCAACTTATGTGATAGGAATTGAAATATTTCGTGATAGATCACAAGGAATTTTAGGGTTGTCTCAGAAAGGCTATATTAACAAAGTTTTAGAGAAATTTAAGATGGACAAATGTTCAGCATGTATAGTTCTGATTCAGAAGGGAGACAAATTTAGCCATATGCAATGTCCAAAGAATGAATTGGAACGAGCGCAGATGAGAAACATTCCTTATGCATCTGTCATTGGGAGCTTGTTGTATGCTTAAACTTACACTAGACCCGACATTAGTTTTGTTGTTGGGATGTTACGCAGGTATCAAAGTAACCCAAGAATAGATCATTGGAAAGCTGCAAAGAAAGTTCTCAAGTACTTGCAAGGAACAAAGGATGCTTACTTATAGAAGATGTGATCATCTAGAAGTGGGCGGTTAGTCAGATTCAGATTTTGCCGAATGGCTGATAGTAGAAAATCTACATTTGGTTATATGTTCCTCTTGGCCAGCGGAGCAATCTCATGGAAGAGTGCGAAGTAGTCTGTCATTGTTGCATCCACCATAGAGGCTGAGTTCGTGGCGTGCTTTGAGGCCACAAGTCATGATTTATGGCTGTGAAATTTTATTTCAGGACTTGGGGTTGTTGACAGTATAGCCAGGCCACTGAAAATTTATTGTGATAGTGCCGCGGCAGTCTTCTTTGTCAAAAACGATAAGTATTCAGATAGTCCGAAACATATGGATATTAAGTACTTAGTCGTCAAGTAAGAAGTTCAGGAACGTAGAGTGTCAGTTAAACAAATTAGTACCAATCTTATGATTGCAGATCCTTTAACAAAAGGATTATCACCCAAAACATTTAATGAACATGTTGAAAGAATGGGTGTTATTAGACGTCATTAATGTTATTGTATTATGTTTGTTTTGTTTAATGATATTACACTATGAGCTCACTTTTGTTCCCAGTATATCTTGTTTTCAATGTTGTATACATGATTGTTATAGATAAATGTTTGACAGGATAGTCTTAACGTAGATATTAAAGTGGACATTATTATACCTCTCAAGTATGAATCATTTTAAATAGAGGTCTAATGTTGTAGCACATGGAAGGGAGTGTGTTGATTTAGTAATGCACAACCGTCATGGCTCACATTATATTTTCTGTTTAATTATGATATTACGTGGTAGTCAATTAAAGGAAAATTGTTAGTATAACATACTTGTGCACATTATTGTTCTACTATTAAACTATGTCAGGAATATTATATGGGCCAAGTGGGAGAATGTAAGAATTATGTGGCCCACATAATAAAATAAAATCCTATTAATATTATTTATTTAATGGTTTAATAATTATCTTAATACTAAAATCCTATTGGCCATGACGAGTTACAACTCTTATGAAGGGGTGTGTGCTTGATGGAAGACACTAATTCATGGTCTATAAATATAAGAGTCTAGTCCTCTCTCTACTTAATAATTTGTATATCTTCTTTCCATCAGAAAAATACATTAAAGATTACAGAGGATCTAGAGAGAGAAACTTAGATTTTACTTCTCTTTCAAATTCTCTATGCAAGTGATCTTTTCAAATCAAAGCAATGAGTTAAGGTATGCTTATAATTATAATTCTGTGAGAATCATGATGTTCTAAGATCTTTAGATATTATAGATCTAAAGTTTACAGTATATTTCTAATAGCTTCAGCCTTCAATCTTCTTTGCATGATCACACCTTATTTTTTCTCAAGCATTATTTCCCTAAATAAGCATATGCAAACACACCATTTACCTCACCATCTTTGGTTGTTTCTTCCTTGATAAGTTGTATGTCGTCCAAAGAGATATAATAAGCTTAATTTTTCAAAGCTATAATATTCTTTTGGTTGATATTGGCGTTCGAGTTTGACACCAATTTCCATACTGTATATATTGTAGTAGTTAGTGAACTGATACCAACAACACTAAATACTTTCCTTCACGTTTTACAAGGGGTGTATGCTATGGGGTAATCCTCCCCGCAGAAGATCTTCCTTTTACACGTGTTTTAATCCACCCCCAAGTTATCATCTGAATAATCCAGGAATCCCCAGCTACGCAATTGTTGCCACGTGTCTCTTTCAAGCATTTTTGTTTGTAGCCATATAAAATTGGGACCCCTGTGAACATCACTAGATCACACCAATCAATGTAACGAATGGCTCACATCTTGGCCCTTAATCAAATTCCAAAAAAACAAGAAATTTTGGCAAATGGAGTGAAGTTCATAGTTAAAACTATGAGAACCACAACCAAAAAATGAGATAGGATAAGCGTCTTTTTTTGAATTTTTAGTTTCCACACAAAAAAAAATATTCCAACGATTAGGTCAATTTATAGCCTCCACCTCCTCATGTATGACACTTTTTTTTCTTATTATCTCCTTATTTTTCTTTTAAGGGATTTATCTCTTTGTTTTCCCCCTCAAAAAGATTCAATTCTGTTCACTTATTTATATACATTTCATGCGGTTTTTTATATCCTTTGCACTACATCATATCACCCTTATTCTCCCACCTCCCATTCTCTGAAGAAAACACAAAAAATGGAACAAACCAATCAACGCATTGCAAAGATCTCAGCTCATCTTTACCCTTCAAATTCCCAGGTTTGTTTCCCTTTTCGTTTTGTGATTTGAACTAAACATGGTAGAGTATTTCATGGCTTACTTTTGGACACACACACACACACACATATATATATATATATATATATATATATTCTTCTTTGTGGTGCAAAAATAGATGGAAGAGAGTTTTGGGGTGAGAAGAGCAAACTGCAGAGCCAAAGGTGGGGCTCCAGGCTTCAAAGTTGCCATTCTGGGTGCTGCTGGAGGGATTGGCCAGCCTCTAGCAATGCTTATGAAAATAAACCCATTGGTTTCAGTTCTTCATCTCTACGATGTTGTTAATTCTCCTGGTGTCACTGCTGATATCAGTCACATGGATACTGGTGCTGTGGTAATAATATATATGTATATAAATATCTTCTTTTATTTAAGAACCGCTTTTCTGTTTTTTGCTTAAAAAGTTCAATATTTTTAGGTAAAAAAAAAAAAAAAATTGATTATTTTTTATTTCTTTTTAGGTGAGAGGTTTTCTGGGGCAGGCACAGCTTGAGAATGCTCTGACAGGAATGGACCTTGTGATCATACCTGCTGGTGTGCCAAGGAAGCCTGGGATGACAAGGGATGATCTTTTCAACATCAATGCTGGGATTGTTAGAACTCTTTGTGAAGGAATTGCAAAGAGCTGCCCCGGAGCTGTTGTCAACTTGATCAGTAATCCAGTCAATTCCACCGTGCCAATTGCGGCCGAGGTTTTGAAGAAAGCCGGAACTTATGATCCAAAGAGACTCTTGGGAGTGACGATGCTCGATGTCGTCAGAGCAAATACTTTTGTTGTAAGAAGACGATTTTTTGTGTCTATTTTTTTTTTTTGGCTTTTTTCCCACTATGGTGGAAGATAATTAGTCTGCCATGCTGCTGAGGAATGTTTGGAAATTGATTATGTGACTGACAAACATTGCCGCGTCCTTAAAAATGTTACTTAAAAGACATTTCATGGCGTTCTTTTTCGGGTTTTTCATGATTTCATTGCAGGCAGAAGTTCTGGGACTTGATCCAAGGGATGTTGATGTGCCAGTTGTTGGTGGTCATGCAGGAGTGACAATCTTGCCTCTTCTGTCACAGGTTTCAATATTTTTAGGTCTTTCTGTTTTTTTTTTCCCTCTTATAAACACAAAAATAGAAAAACTTGGCCTTGAGAAGTCACTGGTAAAATACCTTTCCGGTCTCAGGTCAAGCCTCCCTCCGCCTTTACCCCCGACGAAGTAGAATACCTGACAAACCGCATTCAGAACGGTGGAACAGAAGTTGTTGAGGTAAGTCAATCAATCTGTTTAGATTTGATATTGCAGCTTGGTATCATGTATTCTGTAAATTTAGCTGCCAAGCATAAAACGTCTGCTTGACAGTGTTCTATTTGCATATAATTCCAAAATACGTAAACATGAGTTAAAAGAGAGAAATTATTCTCATTTGTTGCAGGCAAAAGCTGGGGCTGGCTCTGCAACACTGTCAATGGTAAGCTACTAATTGCTCCAAATGCTACATCATGTATTGAGTACTAAACTTTGGACTGTAATTGGAGGGTAATGTGAATCTTACAACTACGAATCATCTGCAGGCATACGCAGCTGTTAAATTTGCAGATGCATGTCTTCGAGGATTGAGAGGAGATGCCGGTGTTGTGGAATGCGCTTTTGTGGCTTCCGAGGTACTCGTCGTCCAAGGTTTATTATGCAGCATTTTCATGATATCAGTAGTTCTAAACTTCTAATGATTGAGCATAATTGTTCTAATGACAGGTGACGGAGCTTCCTTTCTTTGCATCCAAGGTTCGGCTCGGCCGTAATGGAGCTGAGGAAGTCTTTCAACTTGGGCCTCTAAATGAATACGAGAGGTAGAAAAACAACTTTTGTTCGTGTTAAGATAATGGATAATCTATGTATATATTTAAACTGTTTACCTTATATGTCTTAACAGGGTTGGACTGGAGAAAGCGAAAAAGGAGTTAGCAGCAAGTATTCAAAAGGGAATATCATTCGTCAGGAAATAAAGGAATATGCAGAGAGAACGCTTGTTCTGTAATTTTATCTGATAGTGAGTAGTTTCCTGTTGTATTTAAGACCACATGGAAGAAAATGAACCTTTCATATGATCAAATGGCTTATTTCAGCACCAGATAATCTACATCATCAATGCATCATTGGGATAAGTTAAGATGAAAAGTTACATTAAAGATGTCTAAGAAAGAATAAAGGAGTTTCTTACTCCAAATTCTAAATAATTTATGGAAGTGTGAATTCTTTGTTCTATACCATTAATCCATTGAGCTGTTGGACATTCATTTCTCCTGCCTAATGAGAACTGCAAAAGGGGTTTTTCAAATAAAAGTGAAACCATATAATATCTCACTCAACTACTAATCTTGTCACTCTTTTGGAATATAACTATTATACTGGTTTCTTCTATGAAAAAAATATACATAAGGTCCTCCCAGAATTGGAATTCAACCAACCATGAGAAGGATGAAATTAACTCCCACTAGTTCAGGCGAAAATGGAGCCTTCCACAATGAAGTCCCCAAGTGTTACAGTTTCATTCTATAAGGTGTATGCCATCATTCATCACGTATAATCTAATTTCTGAAAGGAAAAAAAAATCGCTCACACATACACACCCTTTATCTTTACATTTCATTCCAGTGACCTGGAGAAAAAAACAAAAACTTCTACCCATAATTTACTGGGTGAAGGGGTTTGAAGGAGGGTGAAAGATAGGAGTCTTTGACATGGTCACGTTCCCCATAAGCAAGTTAGGCGCCACGGTATCCTCCACAAGAACGGGCTTAACCGGCACTACTTTCTCTGGCACAACCTTCTCACCATCTACCTTAGCAAGAACCTCAAAATGCATCTTTACTGACTCGGGCTTTGTCCGCCACTCGGGAAAACCTTCCCACTCAACACCATCCCCTTCCTTCAACTTCTTCTCTACTGCAAAACCAATCTTCACGAATGTCTGAGCTGATACATCTGCTTTCAACAGCTTGAAGGAGCCTTTCTTGTGAGCCTTAGAACCCAGAACGGAAGCGAGCAGTGTTTCAAAACCAATCAAGTTCGAGTTGGAGCCGTTGATGGAAACAAGAGGCCATAGAGTGGTGAACTGACTTGGACTCAAAAGGGAACTTGCTTCGTCCTTGAGATCAAGAGAGGAAAGGGCCTCAATAACTTTGGTTTTAGATGGTGAGGACAGCTCCACAAGACCTGGCGCGAGGCGCTTAAGCTTGAGCCTGTTACTAGAAGAGGGTGATGATGACGAGGGGGCTGTTATAGAGGTTGGGCCAACAATGCGGAGTGAGAGCAGTGGGGTGCTTTGAGTGCGAGAAGCATGGTGCAGCCATTCAGCGAGGGTGAGCAGACCAGATGCAAAAGCATTGTCAGTTCGGTTTAGAGGCAGCGGCAGATCAAGTGGGTGGCGCAAGCTAACTGATCTCGCACCCTTCACCGTAACCACAGCACCTTCTGCTAATATTACTTTCTTCAACACACCAGCATCCACATCATGCTGCAGGTTTGAATTTGGTCCGATAGTCAGCGCCATTATAAATTAAAACCCCAAAAGAAAATAAAGAGAATCGTGTCTAGATTCGTATCACAATGGATAAAAGCATGTTCAACACCTCTAATAAAAGTTTAGAAATCCCTGTTTTTGGAGATCAGGGTTGCAGATCACAAATCAAGCCATCTTAAAATGGAGAATTACAAAATCCTCGATATTTCCAATCCTAAATGTTTGAATCAATTATTTAAGACCAAACCACTTACCACCCCAGAATCTAATACGAAAGCCTAAATTCCAAAAGGGATCATTTCCACAAGCCACACAGGATCTTCCAAATCCAGACCTTGGGGTTTCAAAAAAATCTGATAATTTTTGCGTGATTTCAGAAGCCTATTTAGGGGCTGGAATTCAAATGATCTCCGTCCCAATTGAAAATCCAAAAACTACTTTAAGATGTTCTTATGATCGTTATCCCATTCTCAGGAATCCTAACTAATTCATCCAAACATTGACAGACAAAAAATAATCGGGACCCTACACACTATGAATATTACAAAATCACCTCCTAAAACTCTGGCAACCAAAAAAAAAAAAACTACTACTACTACTAACAGAATGACTTATGAGAGAATCAAAAGCGTCCAAATTTCAAGTCTAATCCAATTCCTATGAGATCAATTCATCAAAAACACTTACGGGAAGAGAGATCCTCATATCCCTGGCGTCCTGAATCCAAAGCTCCATCGGCCCAGCGAGCTGAAACGGAGCCAAAACTGGCGGCAAACTACTCTCCAATCTGCTCTTCTCAACTATCCCCTTCTCATCGCCAGGTCCATCCGGTTCCTCCATCCGAAATATCGGCAAATCGGCATAATCCCACCTGTTAATGTCCTCCAAAAGCTTGAAAGGAAGCACCTTATTGTCGACCTCAACGTGGAATTCGTACGCCACCGAATACCCCACCCGCGCATCTCTTATATCAAAACCAGAAATCTTGAGGTCATCGGCTTGAAGCCCTAACGACTTCACCGTCGCTTCCTTCAAATCCTGAATTCAAAATCAAAACCAAAAAATTTACAGATTAAATAACGCTAAAGAAATGAATCGAAAGATTGTGAAAGAAATTGCATTTTGTGATTACTTACGGAAATAGCTTTGGGATATGGAGGGCTGAAATTAGGGGTGGAAATTAGAGCCCGAGAAGAGAACGGAGATTGCGAAACCACGGTAAGCAAAAGCAACACTCGTGAATAAAACGACGAGATCGCCATTGTTGAAGATGGAGAAGTTGCGGAGAGGATTTCAGGAGAATTGTTGGTTTTGTCTGATTATTTGAATTACGGACAAAGACGGTGAAGATAAAAGGTTGGCGATTCTAGGAAAATACTCGTTTGGGGAGAGAGAAAAAAATCTGAGGAAAAAGGAAGGAAAGTTCTGGACGAGTGGTGGAGAATCTAGTAAGGTGATGACGTGGAGGAAATAGCCAATTGGAAGTGAGGGAATGATGCGGAAGGTTGGTCTGATTGGCTGGGATCTGTCACTTCTTGGAGGTTTGATGACGTGGAGGCGGTGTTAGTTATAGGCTTAGGTTAAATTGCAAAATTGGTCCCCGAACTATTTATAAAGTTGTGAACTTGTCCTTATTCTTTTTTTCTTTTTTTTTGAGAAGTCTCTATAAAATTGAAATTTGAAATGATAATACGGTGACGGCCGATTATTTTAAAAATGTCATCTCCACTTTATGAGGTCTTTTTATTGAAAGGAAAAACGACAAAGTTAAGTTTACTGATAACGACATTTGTCTTTTATTTGAAAACGACATATCGTTTATGTGAATAGTTTTCTTACGGTGTGTGTTTAGAAGGACAAAAAAGAGAGAGGACAGAAAAGAAAAGAGAGAGGAAAGAAGAATAATTTTGCAGAAGAAAATGGAATTTTTGGTTGTTTGGTAGAGGGAAAATGAGAAAGAAAAGAAAATAAAAATTTACGTGGTCCACTAATTTTAATCCTTTTAACTTTAGAAAGAAAAGAGGAGGGAAAAAATTTAACAAAAAATGAGATGTAAAATAACAATTTTAACATTTACCATTCATCATATTTTTATTTATATTAGGGTATTATTATAAAATATT
>NW_010366096.1:27500-32618 GCF_000414095.1 Morus notabilis
TTGAGATAAATTAAAATTAATAGACTAATAGTTTACATAAGTTAATAAATAGGCTAAATTATTGTTTTTGTCTATGACTTGTCTGGTTATGAACTATAACTTAACAAGTTATTGTCCATAAATCACGGTTTTTGTCAATAATTTGTCTAGCTATGAACCATAACTTGACAAGTTTATCAATAACTTATCTGGTTATGAACCATAACTTGATAAATTATGACATATTAATTTCTATAACTAAAAATTTACCTATATATTTTCTTAAACTTTTTATATTGACTTATTTTCTACTATTTCTGATTTTTTCAGACTTTTTCAATGAAAAGCCCATTCACCTATTTTGGTGGAAAGGCCATTCATCCCGTGATCCAGCGAAATTGTGATTCTGATGTTGGTAGAATTATTTTTTCCTGACTACCTTCTCCATCTTCTGAACACAAAATACACGAAAATCAAAACCCATATGTTCTTATTTCTCAAATCCAACCTGAAATTCATGTTGAAACTCCACCTCTGAAACTAGCATCGAGTACCCCCAGAGATCGTCAAAGTTCGCACCAAGCGGCGTCTAAACCGACATTCCACCATCGATACTAAGGAGACGTTTGGTTCATAGATTAGAATCATTTTTGATTTACGTGTATTTTTTGTGAGAGAAAACACTGTAATGAATCATGAACCATAATTTAAATCATGGTTTGAATCATCCAACTAAACATCCCCTAAAGCTTCACCAGCCGAGTTTGGCTCTGTCCATTGTCTTTTTTAGTCTGTCAGTCTTCTTCCTCACAGCAAAAGACAATTTCAAGAGTAAAAATTGATGGTTTTGTACCCGGATGGAAAAATTCCCTTGAAATTAAAGCCGATTTCGTTATATTGTTGACATGAATTTCATTTCTATGTGTTTGTACGCAGAATTTGATGGGTTTCATTTTTCCAGATTTAGTTTGTTCAAATTTTTGGTTTTTCAGATATGAGTTTATTCTTCAAAATGGTTTTATTACATAGTAATTACATATTTGGAGGCATTCTTTGATTATAGTCGTTTTTTAGATTTGGGGTATTACATAATTGTTCTTGGACGATGATTTTTTCCACATTTGGGTAAACTCTGGATTGTATTTTTTTCATATTTGTAGTTGTTCTTCGCCAAAGAAAGTTGTATCTTGAACTTGATTAATGTTGAGAATAATCTCATGAAAAAAAAAAAACCAAAAATAAAAAAAATATTGATTATGTAATTTGACTTTTTTTTTTATTACGGGTAGTTTTATCAATACACAATTAATCTCATTTCATTTTAAAATCATTTTATAACTCTAACCAAATAAAAAAATTAATTTTTATTTTCAAGCATTCTTTTTTTATTCTATTCTCATTCCTATTACTATTAGTCTATTATTAGCATTACCATTCCGTTAGTAAATTACGCCAGCAGACAATTTATTGGGTTTAGTTTTTATTTTCATTTTCTGAAAAGAAAAGCAATATTTTAGTAAATATGTATAATGAGAGAGAGTTCACAAAGTCATCACCAAGATCACTTTCAATCATGCTTACGCAAATGAAATGTCCACTTTCAGATAAGATCTCCAATAAGGACAAAAATCCAATTTTTATTTCATTCAATGACTTATAAGAGGACTCCTTTGAATTATTGGCTCTCCAATTAACCCACACACTTCAATTCAATTTGATTCATCTCAGCGAAGCTGTATTGCCTGTATTGCAACCACTTGGCAGGATATATCTAAATTAATGATTTAATATAATTAAGTTGTTGAGAAACTGTTAACCTTGTGATATATAATCTTACTGTCTTTCATTAATATTTGCCAAGTGTCCTTTGGATAAAGCAAACATTTGTTTTTCTCACTTCTTGTCTATATCTATATATCTATCTGTCTATAGTACTAAAGCATTAGCAGCCCAATATTAAGTCCAAAGCAATTGACTTTGATCAAGTGGTGAAATTAACTCAATTCAACAAAACACAACTGCTTTTTTTTTTTTTTTTTTTTTTTTTTTTTGGTGTGTTTGTCTCAAGATATATGTGTGTGTGTGTGTGAAAGATACATATAACACATAAGAAGTTGAATTTATTCCACTAGTGTGAATTTTTTAAACTTACATAACACATGACAATTATGACATCACACTTGAGAGAAAGAGGCTTAAGAGAGTTTCTCCTAGTCCCCTAAAACATTGGACAAACAAACTGCTGAAACAAAAGGCCTAGTTCTATACCCACCCAAAAAAAAAAAACCACTTTGTTTTACACTATAAAGGTTCAGTTGTACTTTACAACATGCCCTCAAAAAAACTCAGAAAAGCTGTGAGATAATTCATTTTTAAAGCAGGTGTGGGAAAACATGGTCAACTACTTAAACCATGCAAAAAAAAGACTGAAGATCAATCAAAATCCCTCCTGCAAAAAAAAAAAAAATTGAACTTCACAGCAATAACTCGGTGGAGAACTAAAGAGGCCTTGAAAACACATAATTCTGAAATAGACTTGGACCCAATTGTATAGTACTATAGAGAATTATAATTCTTGGTTACTTTGAAGATGGTTTTTTTTTTTTTTTATTTATGTAATGTAGTTGGGGACTTTTTTCATCACATCATGAACAAGGTGAAGGCCAAACGTAGATTCTTGACAAGATCCTTAACTGTAAGAGAGAACTCCACGTTCATCTGCAAAAGTTCAACCATGTAAAAGGATTAGGAAACCGATAATTAATGTTAAGTGTTTGGAGATTCTAATAATAGAAAGCATAATAAAACAACACCTGGGCAATGATGGTCACATCAAGAGAAAAACTTCCAAAGGTCATGCAACTGGTGTTGATAACTGTTAGGTGGAATTTCTCTACCTCGGCAATTGTTTTCTCCAGAATCCCTTTCCTTTTCTCACAGTGAATTCTGATGAGGACATTTTTGTCACAAACTCTTGCTTCTATTTCGGGTAGCGGCTTGCTGAATGAACCGCCGGAGACGTTCTCATCCGAGGAAGAGTTATCTTCAACCGCAAAGATCCGGGACTTCTTCACAAAGACTACTGATTCCATGTTCTTCTTCCTCATCTGTTCCTCAAGTGTCTTCACTTTCTCTTCAAGCTGTTTCATGTACTTTATAGCATCTCCCAGCACGGAAGCCTTGTCCATCTGTCAATTGAGATACGAACTATTAGACTAGTTTGTGTTAAGAATTAGACGCCCCTGTACTAAAAGCTATGAAATCGAAGAAAAACAAACAAACAAGCACACATAAGATTTATAATGATTCGTAACAACGTTAGAATTACGTTCAGTTCCAACATAATTTCACTATAATTACACAAGTACGTCTCTCAGACTCCTTGTATTTTTTATCTCTAACCCCCTAATTCTCAAAATATGTGGCCCCAATATAAACAAAACTGGGATTAAGTGAAAATACTTGAGTGGACTAAAAATTTGTGACTTTCCGAAACTCGAAGTTTCAGAGCAACAATATATGAGACATGAAAATAGAATGTTGTACTGTACCTTCTTTAGGCCTGGAACTATAGCAGATAAAGCTATGAACCTCTGGCTGAGTTTCTCTCTCCTCTTCCTTTCAGCAAGAATGTGATCTTTCGCTTGAGAAAGTTTTGTACTTGTGCTGATCCTTTTAGCTCCCTGATTGGCCTTAAGGACATAGTTTTGGTTGGGGAAGCAGCCTTGAGAAACCAACACATCAGAAGGCACAGTAACAGTGTTGATGTTCTTCAAACGAATTGCTTCCTCTTTGGGCTTCACAAGGCCCATTTGGTTTGTGTTATAATTAGAGCTCACAAAGGAAAAAAGGTTCGGAGAAGAAGCAAGTACTTGTGGGTTTGAGAGATTATTAATGCTCTCACTAGAATTCCAGCCGTTGACTTTGTGGTGTTTCATGCCAATGTGAGAATTCTCCAAAGAAGCCTTGATGTTGAAACTTGGGTGGTGATGATAATGATGATGCAGATTCTCTCCGAGTGTAGTTGCTAATGGCAACATGCTGAGCTCATCAAGAGAGTTCATTTGCCACTGGTTTATGTAACTGGAATCTTCCATTCCCTGCATATTCAGATTTTTCATAGTCTATCACTGTCTTTAACCAAAAAAAAAAAAAAAAAACAACAACTAAACATGTTCACACTTTCTGCAACTTATCTTACCAGTTCAGATAATCCCTTTATGGATGAAATATCCATTGAATAGGATGAAGGTTGATACTGGAGTGAGAACTGATAATATTATATGAAATTTCCCTTCAAACCTGCATGCAAAAGTGTGACAGAATAATTATTCAAAACCCCGAGAACACAAGCTCATAGGCACTCAAATAGATAAGTACGTCCATTTTATAACCTTCTTCTTTCGTTTTCATGATAGAAAAAGTACCAAGAAAATTCATTAAAGTCCTCACTACTAGCTGGATTAAAGAGCATAGAAATTAATGCAGAAAAGTGATGACAGATCAAAGTATTAGTTCTAGTATTCACCTTTCAATAGTGATCAAAGCTGGTACTTGTTTTTCTCTTTTAATTTCCAGGTCGCCACAAGAGAATACTAGACTTTTGTGCCATATTCTTCGACTTTTTATAGCTCTAAATATTGCCTACTTAGTTTAGCTGTTTCTGTAGCTTTCCTTGTAATTTGCTCTTCATCTCCCACCGGCATGCAACTATTTTGATGTGAAACTGGTTGTGGACACAACTTTTCTTTTTTTTTTTTTTTTTCTCTTGTCATTTAGTGCTAAAATTTTGTTGAGATAGAAGAAGAGAAGAGTTTTTTTTTTTTTTTTTAATAACTTCGTGGGCCGCTTTAAGCTGACAAAATTAGGAGACTAGCAAATCACATTTGTTGTTTTGTGGACTTTAATGGAGGATCTTCACCAACTAGCCTTTGAAAATTTTTCATTCAAAAAGTTTGCCGAGAATAACTCTTTATTTTTGTTCGTTGAACTTGTGGTCCATCACAAAGTCACCATCAGTTTTAAGCCAACTTTTGATAATTATCAAGAGAAAAGTTAACAATTCTAACGTTTTTATAATAATTTTATTGATTAATGTTTAAAAAACTTACTACATTAAAAAAAAAAAAAAAAAAAAAA
>NW_010366097.1:0-6320 GCF_000414095.1 Morus notabilis
ATTATTATTATTATTATTATTATTATTAAAAATAATACATTGGAAATGCAAGCCCCAAGAAAGGCCAACAGAAACAACACAGAGCAAAACACAAGAACCAAAAGAAATCAGAAGAATTGGAATATACCTCTCCAGTAGTCATCAATACAATATTTAAACTAGCACTAGGAGTGCCAATAAAAATCTAAATCACCAAAAGAAAGAAAAGAAATTGTTTTTTAAGGTTAGAAATCCCCAATAAAAGCATATAATTCATCCCTATATTATATATTTATATAATTTCACGGTTTTTTTTTTTTTTTTTTGAGGATATAGTTTCACGTTTTTGTAATAAAACTTGACTTCTATTCCTAAAAATATTACTCTGCACTCTTTTTATTAGACTTAGTTTTGACATTACCATATTGACTCATTGACAAATAAAGAAACTAGAAAAAAAGTAATTAATTAAGCTCTTTAAGTAACCTTTAAGTTCCTAGACACACATCTAGGCTCATATTGTAATTAATCTAATTATCTGTTTTATATTATTATTTTTTAATATGCATAGCTTGTTGTGTGAGGTCAATGTCGATAACTCAATACTAAGGTCCCGTTCATTTTATCGATTCAAGTTTAGAATTTAAATTTTGTTACAGTAAAAAGTTATCAGAAACAGGCACATCTAACTTTTTTACTATAATAAAAAAACTCTCAGAAACAGTCACATCTAACTTTTTTATTACAGTAAAAAACTCTCACATAAAATTACATTTCATCTCAAATTAAAAATTTGAATCAACGAACTAAACGGACCCTAAGACATTGTGCCTCTCACTAAATCTAGCGCGAGGCGTAATCTCTCTCTCCTCACAAATGAAAGGCAATTCCAACGCCGAGTTTGTATGAGGGAGCTCGCCTCACTGTCACCAGTTTCACCGGATTTGTGTGAGAGAGCTCAGCTAGTAGGTATATGTGTACCAAAATAATAATTATAAAAAAAGAATGAAATTCAGTGGGGCCGTACATGTAAAAACAGAATCTTAGTGGGGTAGATGAGAAAATCACAAAAATTTTAAAAGCTTAATATTATTATTATTATTATTATTTTAGTCAACGGGGGCTGCTCCAACTCAAATGGCTCCGCCACTATTTGCAACCATTTGGTGTTTGTTTGCTTCCAATGCTAGGCAATTCATATATTTAAGAGCTTTAGTATAGTTCAATCGAACTGCAGTTTTAATGACAAAAGAACAATTCCTCTATGTTAATCTAATTTCAGCCTAAATAAGTAATCAAGAAGAATAACATTTAAAACCAATAATTTGAAAGTGAAAAGATGTTGTGTAGTCTGAATTCAAAGATAAACTTAAATTGGTAAAATGTAATTTTCCTAAAAATCTATCAGGTTTAAGATTTCAGCGTTGCAATTATAAGTAGAGAATGCAGAGGAGAGGGACCACGGATGGACCATACTCCCATATAATTAACATTCGTGTGGCCCAAAATGTGCCACATGTGTAGACAATATTTATAATTTGTTTTGTTTTTTAATTCATTTTTTTAATTTCTTAATTTCAATTTTCCGCTACTTTTAGTTTTTTTTTTATACCCTTGATGATGGATAATCCCAATCAACTTGAGAAAAACAGATAATTACGTAAAACCAAAAGATTGCGAAAAAAATTGAACTAGTTAAACCTAATTCTATCTTCTATATCCCATTTGATATGATATAGTACAATAATTGGAAATAATAATAATAATTGAAAGATTTGGAACCCGTCTATTGTATCACAGATATATATTTTTATGAAATTTAAGCCTAAAAATAAATTAAAACGCATATCTATCTTTTTATAATATAGTATTATATGATTAGTGTGTTTGAGCGACACGTACCATAAGTTCATGAAGAGACAAGCAAAATCATGGGGCTTTTTACATTGGCAAAGATCATGGGAAATCTAATTAAATAAATACGCGCACACACACACATATCATAAAATTAAAGAAAATAAAATATGAGTGAGGGTCTAATTCTGCTGTGCCTTATCCCAACCACCGGAGATCCACAATACAGATAATGTTGTTCCACTAGAATCTAAGGGAATGGTCATGTCTCAAATGGGAACAATGTACTTTCTACGTCTATGTTGTGTGCCATTAATGAAGTGGCCCATATCTACATACAATTTGGTCAAAAATAAGAAAAAAGTGAGCTTCGTTCATTTTTCTATTTGTTTGACGGATTAGCTTGCTTGTTCATTGAATATGCCCTAAACATTAATCCTTCTAAATTATATGTCTAATTAACGTTTTCCATGATGTAATAAACAAAGCATGAAAAAGTCCATGGCTTAAGTTAAAGCCTTCCCTTTTGGAAAGCATAGATTTAATTTGCTTTGTTTTTGCCTCGGAAACAATATTTTTTTTAACAATTAATCTCGTTCAATATCCAATTCAGCTGAACACATGTCTGACTAATGTGTTGTGTTTTTTGTAATTTACCCAAAAGTAAAGTGTGGGCTTATTATCTTTATTGTAACGGCTGATATATTAATGAGCTTAGGTAGAAATTCATCCCTAAAAGTTAGGTCAAAGAATAAAGTGTCTAATTCACATAACATCTCATGATTTGGGACTTTTAACACGCTTCGTAAGCGTTTGAATCTAACAGCGTGATAAATAAGGTCGTATAGAACTCATCCTAAAATCTAGCTTAAGAGAAGTGGGTGCACAATCCTATATATAAACATGAGAACAACTTGGTGTTCTTTTGCATTTTTGAGTTAGGGTGATTTGAGTGATGATTTTGAGTTGAGTTTGTGTTATAATTTGAGTTGAAGTTGTAACTTGAGTTTGTGTTTGGATGTGGACATTTGAGTTATGATTTGAATTGAGAATCTTTTTGAGTTTATGTTTGGGTGGGTCAAAACTTAAATTTGTATTCAGATAGCATTTTAATAAAAACTCAATGGTGATGAAAAATTTTAATAGGGTATATGGGTGGGGTTTTATTCATCTTTTCGTTGTGAATGCATAAAAAAAATCATCTCAATAAGAATTAAAACGAAAAAGTTATGACATTTTTAAGAATAGAAACAATACTGTTCATTAATTTGAGTTCGAGTTTTTGAACTCGAGTTGAAGAAAAAACTTGCCCCGTTCATTTCACTTATTCGAGTTTTGCTATAGTAAAAAGCTTTCAGAAACAGTCACATCTAACTTTTTTGCTACAGTAAAAAACTCTCACACAACATCACATCTCAACTCAAATTAAAAACTCGAATTAGCGAACCGAACGGGCCCTTAAACTCGAGTTTAGCCATAAACTCGAGTTCAAACTCAAATTTTACAAAAGAACATAAACTTGAATAAAATTGTAACTTGAGTTCATATTTTTTCTGAGTTTTGTTAACAACCCTTTGATAACTTGACATTGTGGGATAAATACAATACAACTTCTAACAACCACATTCAAAATACCAATAAGAAAATATACATTTTAGTAGTGCTTTTAGTCCTATCGGGCTATATAGGATTGGTATTCATGTAAAACGCCCTTTGTTTTTCATATATACATCATTGAGAGTGAGAGCGATCCATTGGTCCTACCAATATTCCCACGATTCCCACCAATCTTGGTTTATATCATATGTATGGAAAATTTGAAACTTTGGGTCTTATTTTGATTCTCATCCGTGCCATCACATTGACCACCGACTTGGAACGTAGAGAAACTCCTTTTAAAAAATAAAAAAAAAAAGTGCGTGAAAGCTAAGTAATAGGCAAACTCCACTGAGAAACTCAAAAAAACTATTATTTTCTTTGTAGCTACTATATTGGTGAGGTACGCAGTGATGCATGTTTGCTTTAATTAGTATTGGGAATTCCAAGCTACAAGCTGGGAGAGTCAAATTGTTATTTTTCTTTAATAGGAGTCAAATTTGCTCAACCTTTGAGCGTGACGAATACTGAATCTCTAGAGAGTTGATCATAATTTTGTTAGGAGTTCCACAGAGCAAAAGATTGTCTGATTCCTTGATAATATTCCGAATCAAAACAAAGGACAATTTTCGGCTCTTTGAACATCGTTGTTGTTTAATAGTCAACAAGGAATCTAATATTCATACGTGTATGCATGTATACATATACATATGTATTATCACGATTTTCAACGAAGGGAAGGTGGTTTTTGCGTAAGATATAGTCTGATTATATCGTTTTCTTCTGCTTTTAAGTTTCTCTAAGAAATTTTATATATATATGTGGTGTCAAAGCCAGTCATAAATTAGACGGCCAAAAATCCTGAATTTCAGTTGAAAAAAAAAAACGACACGGCTTAGAATAAGACTAAAAATTTAAAACTCAAACAGTATACCGTAACAGAAGTCCTTCTATGATGTCTTCACCACAAATTGTTGTATTTCTTTGAAATTTAAAAAGTTTATCATAAGTCTTAACATTCAAAGTTTGAAAGTTTCATGGTAAAATTGACAATTTACTATTGTATTTCTTACACAATACTTCCGAGCACCATAAAACCTCCCCTTAACAGAAACCGGGAATAGTGTAATCAATTGATAGCAACATTTCTCAATATATATATATATATATATATATAGGACATCATGTTGACCTCCCCGGTTTTTATAAATTCGATACTTAGTTTGGCTTGCATATTCAGCTACTATCTAGGGCAGTTATTTCCTCGCCCAGCTTCATCTAAGAAAAAACTCAAGGTCGGACCTTTAATATATGCTACACAAACTTTAATTTGTTCTGAAAATGATGATATATGTATCATCACTTTTTTTTCTCTCTCTCTTTTTCATATTGTTGCATGAGCTTAAGGTCCTTAGAAGTTGGCCACGTTATAAAATATAGGGTTTTGGTAATAACCTATTCCCTGAACTTTTCAGGATTGACATGTTATTTCTTAAATTTTTAATTTTGACCAAATGTTGTAGAGTTCTCTACTTTCAATGACGACTGCTAAAATTTAGATAGAAAATTTTGTATATGTTGTGTGAAAGATGAGAATGTAATTTATCGATTTAAAGGCATTATATAACATTTTATTAAATTCAGAAGGGAAACATCCAACTTGTTATTCAGTTTGAGTTGAGACCTTATATATAATATATACCAACTTGCCAATATTTCAGTGGATATATACAAATTGAAACACACACACATATATATATATATATATATATATGTATATATATATATATATATTATGGAATAATGCACAGGGTATATATTGTGAATAGAATGGTGTGAGATAATTGGTTACCAACTTTTGTGTATTGATTGGCCTTTCACAGTTATAGAATAGCTGGAAGTTATCGTTGTCCAATGGGTGTAATGTGCTTGGCAACACTATCGATGTCGTTTATGTTCTGCCAGTAGTGTGAGCGGCCCCAGTGATTCGGCACAGCATGGTCGTCAAAAAGGACTTGATATCCTTAATTTCTATATCTATTTTCTTTCAAAATCATCGTCGCCAGTTGGTGCCAAACAGCTGACCCGAATCATTTGATATATGTCACTGTGATCATACGAGTTTGAACTTGATACTTAAATATGTGTGTATATAATATATATATATATATATGAACATTAAAGATCATTTCTATATCTATCTTAAATATTCACGTTTACTAATTGGATTACTATTATTATTACTATTTTTTTTTTTTGGCTGAAGAGCTTACTAATTGGATTTGTCAATAGGCATATGTATGCTTCTAAAAAAAAAGGTATATGTCATATGTACATCAATTATGTGATTTTTTTTTATTTTTCAAAATATATATTAGCAATCTGAATATGTAAATATGTAATAGTCGAAATATAAGTATGATTTTTGATACTCTCAAAACGTAGAGTATAAAAATGAAACACCATAATGATTTTTTTACACCCTCAAAATGTGGAGCAGGGGTGTTCAAAAAATCTGCTAAACCACAAAAACCATACAATCCAAACCAAACCAAATCGTTAATTAGTTTTGTATTATTGAGCAGTTTGGTCAGTTTTTTAATCTAATTTTTTAGGCGGTTTGGTTTGTTTTTGGACTTCCTAAACCGCCTAATAATCCTCTCGAAAATATACATATATAAAATTTTAATTTTTAAAATGTTTTTTATATTTATTTTAATTTTTATTAGTTATAATAAAGATTATACACTTATAATAAAGATTCTACATTTATAAAATATATGTCCGATCAAATTGGAAGTTGAGCTACATGTCGTTGTCCTCAGCTCGTCGGGAGCTTTCCGATGGTGAGAGAAGTGTCAAAAAACAATGCTGCGTGAAGAGAGGGAAAG
>NW_010366097.1:6333-27006 GCF_000414095.1 Morus notabilis
AAGAGAGTGAACATTTTTTTTTAATTCTAATTCCAATCGGCTGAAATAATTTTCTTTATTATTATTATTATTATTATTATTTCTCGTCTCCTAAATATAAATAGCATTATTCAATTGTCTATGAAATTTCTTCCTCCAGTTTTTACAATTCTAAACTATAAACAATCTCCTGTTATTTTTCTCCAGTGTTGAAATGATCATAACAACTATAATAATTTTAATAATATCAATAATAATTATTATTATAATACTAATAATAAATCATTAATCTTATTATTATTAGTGTCATCACTCATTCTTAAGTCTTAACTATTAAAATTATTTCTAGATTTACATAAACTCTAAGCTTGACTCTTTACTGTATTTTGCATTAGTAATAATATAGTCAGTTCCCGAGCTCATATAGCATTGTTTTTAATAGAAAATGCTATTCGCGTAACTCTGATTTAACTAATTGACAATTTAAGGACTTCTTAAGTGTTAGAGTATTTCTTGATACACTGCTAACATCATATTGCACTTAAAAATTCTTATAATTAAAATTCTCAAGTTATTTATGAATTGAAATTTCTTCAGCTTTAAATTGCGGTGAGAATTATCAACCGATTTATTTTCTTCTCTTATAAACGTTTATCGTAACTAGGCCAAAAGCTTCTTATGCATTTACTTTTTGTTTAATTCGTGTGGGTTGACGTGTGAGTGATTTATAGTGAGACAAATTTTGAGTTGACGAATTTTCACCATCAACATATTATAAGTTATGGACTTATATATTCTTATGAATTTATCCACGTAATTATAAAAAATCCTTCGTTAATTCTACTTATTGATTATTGGATTTTTCCAATCATTATAAATGTGCTACTTTTCACGTTTGTTGATGATTTTGCTGACGCGGTAACCTAACCCCCCACCCCCATTAAAATAGAGTTTGAAAATTGATAATCTAGTAACAGAAATTGAAAGTTACCCTTTCACAATTTTAGACATTTGAGCGTCAGTATAATCCTTTTTTTTTTTTTTTTTTTTTTTTACATTTTTTCCCCTCAAAATGATTGTATCATGGGTTTATTAAGTTGGAAAAAAGAGAGAGTAAAAAAAAGCCGCCAACGCCACTTATCATTTGGGTTTCCTCATTGCTTTTAAAAATCGACGCGTAAAGCTACAACATCAACCATAACCAATATCGAATCCCTTCTTACAACATCTGGGGATTCAATGTTGGTTTTTGATCGACTTAGGCTTTTAGCTGATGTGAAAGGTCTTCCATTTTGCAGTATGACATGATATTATGTGTACGTATTAAATATATTATTTTATACTTTTTTATGCTATATATAAGATCTATGTTAACATTTACATTAAAACTAGTGTATTGTATTTAAACTTATTTACCGGCCTATATCGTCTCGCAATAATCTGCCACTTCACGAATCATGATTCGGAGACATTTAATAAGGAAATTTATACTATAATTTGAATCATGGTTTATGATTCATTATAGTATTTTCTCTCATAAAAAATACACGTAAATAAAAAATAATTCTAATATCATGATTCTAATCCATAAATCAAATGTCTCCGAAGTTTAATAACAATATTATTATCGTGCTCCTTGTGTATTGTCAAAAGACTTGATTAGATGAATTAATGATTTTTTTTTTCTAAATAGAAGGTAAGATGGGAATGTCATCGCTAGAGAATAATTGAAGAAATGAAGAGAGTTTCAAGCATTAAGTAATATTTTACTTGGAGCTCTTTAGTGAACTACAAATACAATATTCCAAGGCGGACACTTTCATGCTTTGAAAAGGAAAAGAAATATACTCTTTGAGGATTTAAAAAAAAAAAAAAATAAAAGGTTATTTTTCAATTGAAAAAAAGACAAAAGCTTCTAGAATTTAATGATGATCCTTGAGGGAATGCATGCTTATTTATTATAACGATGGCTAAGAACGAAATTAGTGGTTCAACTTTCAACGGCGCTGAAATGTTCTTCAACGGTTAACCATGGTAATTCTCTCTGTTTCTCTCTCTTTTTAGACAGACTGTTCTCAGCATAATAGGACTTTTTAATCAATTATAATAGTAATTTTGATTGAGATCCTAAAAAAACAAAACATAAAGTTATTTCATGGTAACTAATCATTGAATCCAATACATACCATAGTCAGTGCAAGGGAAAATTAGAAAAATACCTTTAAAAAGTGTGGGTTTACATTTTTATCCATCACTCTTAGGGCCTGTTCAGTTCGTTTATTCGAGTTTTTAATTCGAATTGAGATATGACTTTACGTGAGAGCTTTTTACTATAACAAAAAAGTTAGATATGACTGTTTCTGTGAGCATTAACCGTAGCAAAACTCGAATTTTAAACTCGAATCGATAAAATGAACGAGACCTTAATTAACATTATTTATAGTCAAATAATTATATTAGTCAAAAGGATATTAATTAGAATAAGGATCAAAATTCATATTCATGCATTATAAAAGTAAGTTCAATATTGTTTTTCTTAGTTTTTGCAAAAATAGGCAATTTTACTTTTTTAGTAATAATTTCGATTGTGGCTGCAGACGTAGTATAACGATAATTTTGTAGCAAAACTCGAATTTTAAACTCGAATCGATAAAATGAACGGGACCTTAATTAACATTATTTATAGTCAAATAATTATATTAGTCAAAAAGATATTAATTAGAATAAGGATAAAAATTCATATTCATGCATTATAAAAGTAAGTTCAATATTGTTTTTCTTAGTTTTTGCAAAAATAGGCAATTTTACTATTTTAGTAATAATTTCGATTGTGGCTGCAGACGTAGTATAACGATAATTTTGTATCTCACTCCATTACAAATTGTAGAATTCAAATCTCCTCACTCTTAAGTAAAAAAATAAATTTGTGATCTAAAAAAAAATAATTTGACTTCATATCTCAAATATGTTCACAAGAGTTCCTTTTAGAAGTCATATTTGGTGGTTTTGAGTGCAAGTTCTTTTAGAGAACAATTCTGATAGATCTTTTAAACATTTTTATAGAAACAGTTTTAGGATTCAGGAAACTAAAAACAAATTTAGAAAACTCTACTAAACAGGTCTATAGTGATTTCTGGACTGCTGTCGTTTTCTATACTTTCGTCTACTTCAAATTCAGTGCCATTTTCTATAATGTCGTCGTTTATCATTTATTGATGCTTGCGAGAGACGTTGTCGTTCTCAATCTTCTTGTTGCTTAAACGTTTTATCATTTATCTTTGTCGTTTTCAGGAACAATTTTCGTTTTATGATATGTTGTCGTGCATGAAGTCGTTATTTACTTGTTTTACGGCATGCTACTTTCTTGTTGTTTTCCGTCGTTCATCTTTTTAGAAAATTCATTAATTGTTAATTATTAATGTGGTTTTCTAGAGACGTGGTTCTTTTGCCAGAAACGCGTCGCTGATGAAAAATTTTTTGTCATATCAAAGGCACGTATTTTCGTTTTTAAGGTTATTGTGGTATTCTACAATTGTCCTTAGATCTACTGTATATTGTCGTTTTTAATCCTTTTGTCGTCGATTCGGCTATTGCTTGTCGATTTCTGTGTTTTTGTGATTTTAAAATTTCCGTCAGAGTGTTGCGGTTTTCACTTATTTTGTCGTTTGTAAGAAATGTTGTCGTTTGTAAAGTCACCCATTCGTGAATGTTCTCTTCACCCTTGAATCAATATCAACGGAAAAAAAAGAAGAATTTATAGGTAAATACGATATCTTTAATATTTGTAGAACAAAAATAAACGACAGATATTTTAGGAAAAAATAGTAAATTAGTGATTTCTGTACTTTTTGCGAAAAAATCAAGGTAAAAGAAACACAATGATTACAGACATAAATATTAGTTTTACAACTAATTTGTAGAATTTGAATCCCCACTAAGTTAAAGAAAATAAACATGCCTTATATATTTATATATGTTGATTATTTCGGAGTTTTGATTTTCGTTTGCAAATTTAGTTTGTTTTCATGAAATGAAATATTAATGCTGAATCTATTTTTTTTTTTTTAAAATTATAAACTGCTTAATGTATAAATGGATGAGGAAAAACGAAATACCACTTAAAAATTAAAATGATAAAAAAGTATTTTTTATATCACTTAAAAAAATGAACAATTACCACTCAAAAATTAAGATGATAAAAAATATTTTTTATTTCACTTTAAAAAATGAACAATTACCATTCAAAAATAATATAAAATAAATAACCATAATAATACTTAATTTTTAAAATGACGTAAATAACAGCGGTCTCCATACGACGTAGTAAAGGTAAATATTGAGGGAGGTGGCCTTTTATTGGGAAGCATACCAGGCCTGGTCTACCCGATAATAAGATCTCAATTGGGCCTAGCAGACTAAGATGCCATTGGGCCTTCAACCCCATCCACCAGGCCGAAAAGTTCAGAGTCGGACTTCGCAATCGGCAAACCCCCCCCACCCCCCTTCTCTATGCCAAAACTCCATTTCTGCGAGTACAGAAAGATGGCGTTTTGGTGCAGAATCGGAAAATCCAAGCTTAAGCAACTCTCCCACCAATTCAAGACCATTCCCCATGGTTCCTTGCTCAACCCAACGTTTTCACATTCCAAAGCACGTCTCTCGCAGAATCCCGATTTCTTCATTCATAGTAAACCCACTGATTTCTGCTCAAACGTCAGATTTTTCGCTGCTCCAGTTCAGGTAATGATTTTCTTTTTTCGAGTTTTCCTATAATTCGATACTAGGTAGCTACTGATCTTTGAAACGCTGTTGTTGAGGAAATGAAATTCAATTCGCTTGGCTTGTAAATTTTCTGACTTTTGTTTTCGATTTTCGCTTCAAATTCTAAAGCTTTCAAGTGGTTTAACAATGGCTTTGGTGGTGCCCGGTGTTGGGTGATGTGTAGTTTCAGAAGCAAAAGAAGGAAGATAAGGAGACGAGCGGACCTCGAATAAATGAGAAAATCACAGCTGATGTTGTTAGGCTTGTGATGGACAATGGTATAATAAACACACACACACACACACATATATATATACTAAAAAATCTATCTGTTACTTGTAGCATATTCTGATTTATCCATACACGTCAGTGATTCATGATTTATTTATTTATTTTTTTAAAGATTTTTTGAATGACATTTACAGAGCATACAATTGTTTCAAGGCGTGAAGCTCTGGCACGTGCAAGGCAACTCAATCTTGATTTAGTTGAGGTATACCTGATCTATATGCTTCAATTCTTCTAATCAGATTCTTTTTTAAAAAAAATAATTTTTCTGGTTCTGAATTATTATTAATATACCATAATTCTGAATTCTTGTTAATATACCATAATTACTTATGATCAAATAAATTTTTCTCCTTCTATTTTACAGGTCTCAGGGAAGGCTAATCCGCCCGTCTGTAAAATAATGGACTTCAATAAAGAGATGTACCAGAAAGAAGTACGGGACAAGGAGCGTGCTAAAGCCAAGGTAAGCTATTATGTGGCCATAGGTGATTTTGCATTTGTGTCCAAAAAAAAAAAAGTAATGTGCTTTAATCAGAGACATCGGGCATAATCTATTTTGAGTTTTCCTAGCATTTGCATGCTTGGTGAGGATGGTTGATGGATCATATATATAGTACTTTTGGTTTGTTCTTTTGTAGTTTGTATTATCCAGCTAAATCGGTTTTATTTGCGAGTAAACTATATGAGCTTCATGGATTTATACTCTGTTCAATAATTATATTTCTTGTTGGCTTTCCTGCTGTGGTGATGATATTTTTAATAGCTTTAGCTGCGTACAGGCCGACTCAACTTTGCGAGTAGGAACTCCTAAAGAAGTTAGGTTTAGTGGGAAAACTGTGAGTACTTTCTTTTGCACTCTGCTCTTAGTTTCTTCCCACTTTTTTCTGACCAAATGTTGAATTATTGATGCATCTTCAAGTTTGTCTCATTCAGGAACAAAAGGACCTTCAGATGAAAGCAGACAAGGTGATGGCATTGATGGTGGACGGTTATAAAGTGAAGGTATTCGTATTTCTTTCTTTCTTCCTTTCCCTTCCTTATTTTAATTTTTAGTGGGGTTTTGTCTTAGCATGAGTGTGAGATGGGACTAGCTTCCATTTTTGTAAAATTTTCGAACTTTGCAAATGGAGGTCAGTAAGGCAGGATCATATCCATCATTATATGAAACTCCATTATGTCGTTAAGGTGTGAGATAGTAGAAGTATATGGTTGAGAGTCGTGTTGCTTTAGCCTTTAGTGGCATAATTTTGATCTTGCTGCAGATAATATGCGGAATGTTGTATCTAGTTCTAGTGCATTTTTTTGTGATGAGGATTCTTATGTATACTCTGTCCCGTTGAGTTTAGTTGTTCTTGGGGTGAAGAGGAGAGAGAGATACCATGATTCTACAGGTTTCTACAGTTTATTCATATATTATATGTGTTTATTACCTTTGCAAGCCCCCAAAAGTGAGCTCATTTTGGGTGAATTTGAGGTTGCGTTCCTCCTCTTTCACCCAATGCATGGCAGAATCTCTGCTAAAAAAACAATAGCAATCTCAGTTAGGAAACAATGTGCACTTAGTGTTTGAGAAAACTTATTGAAGAAAAGGAGAGCCAAAAAAAAAAAAGAAAGAAAAAAAAAAGAAAAAAGAAAAGGCCAAGTGAAAAGTTAAATCATAGTCTGAGGTTCTTGTCAGTTATCTGCTGTTTATATTATCTTATGGCGAAGTGGTTGATGGATATATATATATATATATTTTTTTTTTCCTTACACGTTACATCTACAAACTTTTACAATTCTTTGGTTCATTTTATGGCAAAATGATATAATTGGCCGGGTTGAAATTTATTGTTGTCGTCTACTGTTTTTCTATGTATCTTCCAAAATGGTTTTACAGGATTTAACTCCACATGAGGTAATTTTTTTCTTTCCCTTTCTTTTGACAGTGTACTGCTAAGGGTACTGCAGACCATGATGTATTGGCAACACTATCTCGCCTCTGTGCCTTGGTATTATCAGATCTCTACATATGTGAGTCTATTATCTTCAGTTTCTTTCCTCCAAATTTCTTATTAGGATAATTTCTAGCAGATTCAAGATGTAGCTGTTGTTGAGAGTGGACCTACGTTAGGGATAGATAGTGCCTTTCTGATAGTTAGGCACATTAAGTTCGGCGCATTAAAGAAAGGTGGTGGCAAAATAAAGGATCTGGCAGATGCAAACCCTGAGGTTCTTAAGGCAATCTCCACTACGGCAGCTGCTGCAGAACCTAGCTTGGAAACCGATGGAGGGAGTTCTTTTGATGAAGTTAACCAAGCTAGTCCCTCTGATTCAGATATTTGTGGTTCGGACAAACTGGAGACTTCTGATAGGACTGAAAATAGGTATAAAAAAGGCGGGACAAGAAATAATTCTCCACCAAGTAAAGGCATGGATCACCCAGGTAAAAGAGACTCAACCTGGTCGGAACCCCATTACTCAAATCAAGGAAGGCAATCCCCAAGAGACGTGAAGTTCTCACAGCGAACGAGGGAAAGTGACGAAGCTGCAATCGATGCTCCTCCATTTAGAAACTATAGGCCTCCACTAAATGATGCACCCAGGCGAGAACCATTTAGTCCCGGTGCTCCCAGTACCCCAAGACCTCATTATAGCAATTTTAATGGTTCCACAGCTAATGCTCCTGGAAAACATGGCGTGGAAGCAGGAGTTGGTGAGAACAAGGAACAAAATCGTTACGCTGCGAGGCGTCCTGCCACAAGAGGTGACCTCGCTGCAAATCAGAACTTGCCCAGTTCGAGATCTGATGGAAGCCAGCCAGCCAATGGTAGGAGTAGACAGAGGGGATTCGGGATCTTCAGTAGAGACTAGACAGTCCAATGTGCCTGGGATGAAAAAGTAAACTTAATCGGAATATATTGAACGACTTTGTAACGGCTAATTTATAAATGTGGATACCCTACGGTGCTAATGATTCTAGTCAGGGTGTTTTACAGACGAGATCCCAGTCATATTTTTGTTCGTTTCAGATATGTATTGCCTCAATTTTGACAGGCTGCAGAGAATTTTATTGTCTGTTTGATTCTTTGTAGGCAGTCATGCATTATGATTGGGTCCTGTCAATTCGGAACCAATATTCATGTTGATATTTTTCATAAAAGACATCCACGTTGATTTATTAATTTATTATTGCATGCTTTGACT
This sequence comes from Morus notabilis, assembly GCF_000414095.1. Lineage (NCBI taxonomy): Eukaryota > Viridiplantae > Streptophyta > Magnoliopsida > Rosales > Moraceae > Morus > Morus notabilis. The sequence continues at coordinate 14,551 of NW_010366097.1, forward strand.
CTTGTATATTTACTTTAGATAAATTTAGGATCTGTTCACAGAAAATTATACAATGTAATATTATTTATTACTTGTTTTTAAAGGGGGATTTTCATTCAATTACAAAATGTTAGAAATAATGCAAATGCCGCGAATGACTCCAATATGCAAGTTATCTTATTTCTTAGCCTAACAATGACTAGTTCCACCAGTGAGTTTGAATGACGCTCAAGGCATAAAATGTATGTCTTATGGTTCTTTAAACAATACTTCTATAATCGATGAAAATTTTCGATTGAAACAAATCTAGCAATACACATACACTCACGCCGCTGATAACAACTCGAATGCGTTGGACCGATAGACAAGATCCGAAGGTAAGTTCTAAAAAAATGTCACAACTACTAAAAGGAAACGCAACCTAAAACATTTAGGGTTCATTTGCTTCATACGTAATACGTTTAAACATATGGTTTTGAATATGCTATAGTGTTTTTCTCTCACAAAAAAATTAAATTTCAAATGCCAAAATAAAAAATCACTGACTTAAACATGTGAACTAAATGGGTCCTTAGACTAATTAAATCAAAGTGACATGAATAAGCAACGCTGCAATGGGGCATAACCTATCACATGGAAAAAAGAAAATAGCAAGGAAACAAATTTGGGAAAGTTAAGCATATAACAAAATTTTACTAATAATATTGAAACATAATAAAAAAATTTAGAATATTTTATAAATAGAAAAAATTAAATTTATTAAAATAATTACTATGTAATTTTGTAGTATAAAACTTGTAATTACTATAATTTTTATATTACTAAAGAATTTTTAATAAATTTCTATCTTCCAACTCACTCTCATAAATGCCAATTCTTTTATAAAAATAGAACCTTCTGAGACAATAATAAAAAGTAATTATAGTAAATAGCATATTCTTAAAATGCTCTTTTTACTTACACCAGATAAATAAATTATTTATCAATAAATATGTATTTACTTCAATTATGTCAAAAACATATATTATTTACTTTTTAAAAAAATTCAAAGCTGTATGTTAGCGGTCTATTTATCTAAATAAAAATAAAGACCATGGTCGAAGCGTTTAAAATTGTGATTTTAATTTTATTATAATATTTTTCTCTAATAAAATTTGTTTTCATAGAAGTTGTATTCATAATTAAAATTACGGATTTAAACACGTGAATTAAACGGACTAAAAGATTAAAAAAAGAGAAAAAAATTATTAAATTACCTTTAGAGTGCATAATCTTTGATTTTTTTCTCTTTACTCTTAAGTTTTAATTTTTTCTCCTTATTCTTAATTAATATCTTTTTGACTAATTAATTATTTCACTAAAAATGACATTAATTAATATCTTTTTGACTAATTAATTATTTCACTAGAAATGACATTAATCAAGACGTATTTGTATTCCTTACTCTGCATTAGACTCATGCGCTCTAATCTAAGAGGTATTTATCTCGTTAAAAAAAAAGAAGATTCAAATCCATGGGCGGGTCGAACAACCCGGCCTACAACGAGTACTTTCTATATCAACCCGAGCCGTCAAATTCACGGCCTTCCGAGCTATGCCCATGCCCATGCCCTAGCTACCGGGACTGAAGACAAGACAACACACAAAAAGTGAACGTGCCCTATAATCTTCTTCCTCTCTGAGGGTTAAGCTCTACTTCGCTCTTTGTCGCCAATTCACTGCTGTTTTTCGCTTTTACTTCTTTTCTGCAGGTAATTTCTCGAGAAAAACACACGCAATTGAATTTTTATTATTTTGTAGAGTAATTTTATTGGGGGTTTTATTCTAGGGTTTTTGGGTTCGGAACTGGATTTGAATTCAAGCTGTTACCCACTTAAGGTTTTCTTAAGTATTTTACTTGTTTGAATTTGGCTTTCTATTTGGAAGGGAAAATTTTGTTTGAATTACTTGAATTCGGTTCTTGATTATTGTTGGCTATCTCAGTTCACAAAGAATGCAAGGTTTTTTTTTCTATCCCTGAAATTTTAATGATATAAACATGTTAGCAATGTAATTTCGGGGAAAAAGTTGTTTGAATTCGGCTTTCCATTTTGAAGGGAAAAATTGAATTTATTGAGTTCGGTTCTTTATTTAGTTCTTTCAGTTCACAAAGAATGCAAGGGTTTTTTTTCCTGAATTCTATATGCTATAGTCATTTTCGGGAAAAAAGAGATATGTGTGTGTGTGTGTCTGTGTGCGTGCGTGTGTGTTGTTAATAAGCAGCTTAAGGCTTAAGTTTGAGGTGTTGTAATAGGCGTTTATGGATTTTGACGAGTACGAGTATCTGGAGAAAGCTGTGGAAAATCCCGAAACCCCAAAGACAAAGGAAACTGCAAATGGTGTTGAGGAGAGTGTAAAATCTGCTGAGAAAGATCGTAGTCGGAGTTCAAAGCACAGAAGTGACGATAAAGATGACGAGAGGGAACGTCACTCAAAGCGTTCAAAATCTGGCGAGGAGTCCCGTGATCGTGATCGGGAAAAAGAAAAGGGATCGTCCGGTCACCGTTCCCAGTCCAGAGATGCAGAAAGAGATAGACACAGGAGTAGTGGGGAGGGCAGAGAAAGGGAGCATAGAGATAAGGATAGGGAGGAGAGGAATGGGAAGGAGAGAGAAAGAGACAGGGACAGAGATAACGATCGAGACAGGGAAAGGAGAGAGCGGGACCGTGAAGGCGACAGAGAAAAGGACAAGGACAAGGAGAGGGAGAGAGAGAGGTCACGTCGGAGCCAGAGTCATTCAGAAAAGCATCAGAGTGAGCGGGATGAAAGGGAGAGGAGTCGTGATAAAGAGTATAGAGAAAGAGATAAGGAGAGGGAGGTGCGGGATCGTGACAGAGAAAGCAGGTATATTTTATAGCTATATTCTTTACTTTTGTTTGTTGTTATATCTTATAGTTATATTCATAACTTTTGTTTGTGGCTGCTTATTTGAAATTACATGGCACATATTTTGGATAGTTTATAGCTATGTCAAACACTACCTTTATTTGATTGATTATATTAACATTTTAGCAATGACTAACTATGTGAACGTAGAAAACTATGTACTTATCTTTTATCAATTGGAATAAGCAAATTGTCCGTTGCTCATGTGACGGTTGAATTTTCTTGATTAATAACTAAGTGGCTAGAATGTATATGCATTTTTGTGAATGATATACGCATCAATTATAGGAGATGTGCTGAATTGTAACAATTATAGGGGCATAAAGTTAATAAGCCACACTATGAAACTTTGGGAGAGAGTTATTGAAAGGAGATTAAGGGCCACAACTACCATCTTAGGTAACCAATTTGGCTTCATGTAAGGCAGCTCAACCACGGAAGCCATTTTCTTCTTAGGATGTTGATGGAAAAGTACAGAGAAGCCAAGACAGACCTACATATGGTCTTTATAGATTTTAAAAAGGCATATGATAGGGTACCGAGAGAAGTTTTATGGTGGGTGCTGGAAAAGAGAGGAGTGCATGTGATGTATATCAAGGTAATTAAGGACATGTACGATGAGGTGGTCACGAGTGTGAGAACTGCTGGAGGCTACACGACAGAGTTTCCCATTTGGATCGGCCTTCATCAAGGATCTGCTCTTAGTCCTTATCTTTTCACTAGTGTGATGGATGAGCTGACAAGAGAAATCCAAGATAGAGTTCCTTAGTGTATGCTTTTTGCGGACGATATAGTTTTAGTTGATGAACATGGGAAAGGAGTTAACCGTAAGTTAGAACTGTGGAGACGGACTCTCGAGACGAAGAGATTTAAGTTAAGTAGGACGAAAACTGAATACATGCATTTTAGGTTTAGTAACTCAAGTAATCAGAGTGATAGAATTTCTTTAGATGGTGTGCTGATAAGCCCCCCGTGCGCTATACTTATGTTCGGAGGAAGCACAAGGGCCTAGCAAATGGAAGGTTGGAGGATGGGGCTGAGTCAGCAAGTAAAGAGAAGGAGAAAGAGGCTGAGTCAGCAATTAGTTAGTTAGTTTGTTAGTCTTTGTGGGATTGGGAATAGTGTGTATAAATAAGTCAAAAGGTAGAGTAAGAGAGCATAGCAGATTTTACTAGACTTTCTGTGGAAGTTATTAGGAGAGTACGGGATCTCTCGAAAATTCCCATACCATTCTTGTAACGGAATCGTCCGCCATTGTTGTTTCTCAATTCCAGCAATACAAATTTCCTTTTCATTAGCTAATTCGAGTGTCAGTTGGTCTAGAGTTTATCATGTGCAGATTGAGGCTTCTAAGAAGTTTAGGTTCCTTGGGTCTATAGTGCAGTACGAAGGAGATATAGAGAGGATATTCAACATAGCATTAAGGCAGGGTGGGTTAAGTGAAAGAATGTTACAAGAGTTTTATGTGATGACAAGATGCCTATTAAGTTGAAAGGAAAGTTCTATGGGACTGCAATCTGCCCAGCTATGTTATATGGTAGTGAATGTTGGGCCATTAAGAGACAACATATATGTAAGATGAGTGTGACAGAAATGCGTATGTTAAGATAGATGAGTGGCCATACGAAAATGGATCGCATAAGGAATGAAGTTATTCGTAGTAAAGTAGGTGTAGCACCAATAGAAGATAAGGTGCGCGAAGGCCGCTTGAGGTGGTACGAGCATGTCCAACGTAGACAGCTAGAAGCACCAGTTCGTGCTTGGGAGGACATTCTTGTACCTCATACTAGGAGAGGGAGAGGTAGACTAAGAATTACGTGGACCGAAGTAGTTAGGAATGACTTTCTAGATCTAGGCCTTCACGAAAATCTAATTTCGAGCATAGCTGCGTGGAAAAGTGAAATTCATATAGCCGACCCCAATTAAGTTGGGATTAAGGCTTGTTGTTGTTGTTGTTGTATATACGCATCAATTAAGTCCTTGGGCAATTTTCAACATGGTCTCATTTTGTGCTTTTTTGGGCATCACCAAGCTTCTTTTTCAATTCTATTTTCTCTCACTCTGTCTTGCTGAATTTAGTTTAGTCATGTTTAGAAGTTGGGTTGACGACAATTTCTTTTTAATGGTTCATTAGCTGGATAGCATACGTTGAGTTTGATTCATGAACTTTCAGTGCTAGTATCTTTTGTCACTTTCTTTTGCATTGAACGTTGAACCTTTCAAAAGGTTACGTTCATGGCAGCAAAATACTGTTTAGGACCTTGAAAGTTCCTTTGGCAAGGATCAATTAGAGCATTCATCCAACCATTTTGGAAGCCTTAGGCACCTTTGATCCGAGCAAACTTAGCTGAAAATTTTCCCCACCATCGTCTTGGATTTCAAGGGAAAAGAACACAGAGTTAAGGCATTTGAGCGACCTGACTTTGAAGATCATTAACTTGTTTCTAGAGTTCTTAATTTTGGAGCTTGAGAGCTATCTTATTTCTTCTCCTTTTTCCTTGTTTAGTTGTGAAATTAAATATCTTTGAGTTTCTTGGTTTAGTTCAGGTTCACCTAAACATTTTATGTTTTGTGCGGTAGCCATTATTGATCAAAATGCGGCCTACATTCATGGGCCCTATTCTTGTAAGGGAGTATAGGCGTTACAGACCGGGTTATCTTTGATGGACTAGTGGTCGTACTTTGCATAGTAGGTGGAGTAGTATGTGTTTTAGGAATTTCTTGAGTAATTTTCAAATTCATGGCAATGATAAAGACTTTGGGTGTGATTTTTCTGTCATCATTTGGGAGATAGTAGGACTAGCACTGTCATTTCTTCCTGTCTTTCAGTAACAACCCTAGAGCCTCGATTGAAATGACTTTTTTGAGATCTTTACTATTTGCCTATCCTTGGAGTTAAGATCCGAGAAATGTTTGTTACATTAAACCTTTTAAGTTCTTTGTTAATAATGGTGATAAGGACCTTGAGAACGTTTTTGGAATTACGCTGGTAAAACAGAATCTTCATGCTAAAGTTTGGTGAGGCGTATGTTATCTTGGATTTAGTAATCAGAAATTCACTTGAACTGGCTTGTGGGAACAATGTTTTCTTCTTTATCTCTAGAATCCTTTAGTCCTGTAAGCTGTTTGTTTGCTTTATTCTTTGGCAGCTCGAGTTCATGCAGGTCCTATGTTGGATGTGGAAGCACATCCATCTTGTAAAAACCACACACTGTGTTTTTGTTTTTTGTTTTGTTTTTTTCTCTTTTCTCTCACATTTTAATTTTCTCCTCCGAGTATAACCCTCGTTTAGTTGATGGGTTTTGTACTATGGTCTGAATCAACTTTCTCGGTAGGCTAACTTAAGGTTCATCAGTTACTGCTATAGTTCTACTATTTGATAGCATAAAATTCTGAATATTAATTAAGACTAGATTCTGGGACTCGCAGATATGCTAGAGCAATCCTCAGGTGGTCTTTCTGGCAATTGGGCCAGGCACAGGAACTCAGGTCATGGGTCTTAAATGATTCTTCCTAAACTTTCCGGAATCTAGTTTAAAAGCTTGCAACAAAAGATTGAGGGTTCACTGTTGGAGATTTTGACCGGTGGTGATGTCATGTTATGCTTTTCGTTATCCTCCGCCTTTGACCTGAGGTTGCTTAATTATAATTTATTCTGTTGCAGAAATGCTGGTGAGGGAGTGATGGGCTTTGCTTAAGAGAAGCATTTCATCTTCTGTTGGGAAAATCAGTGTTCGAGATTGGCCATTATTTTACAGTCTATGCTAAATATAATAATCATTAACTGTTTGCTGCATTCAGTTTAAGGTTAGGGGTCGTCACACTTTTTCCAATTATTGCCTTTTCAAAATCCTAGTTCACTATTCATTAGCTCATTATTACATTTGGGTCAAGTTTACTGATGTGCAGAGGGTTGACGCTCTCCTTTCTTTTTTTTTTCTTTTTTTTTTTTAAAGAAAATTATTGTAGCATCTGATTTTCCCTTGTCCACCCTTTTTTAACATGTATATGCTCCCAGCATTTTTTGCCCATGAGTATGACCTTCATCTTTGTCCTTTGCATGTACATGAACTCGTGGTTCGTGGCTCGTTAAAATCACACTGACGATACTTCTGTGACACGTCACCTGCAGTTCATCCTTTTTCAAACCTATGATAATTCTGCTGCATTTTTGTATTACATCAATGTGATGTGTTTTGAGTGTGATTTGTGGACTTTACAAATTAAAAACTGAGGTTTGGGGTCTAAGTTCTGCCGTATATGTTTGTGATTATGCATATGGAATTTAAATTTTTAACAGGTTCTGGATAATTGCAACTAGGTCCTTTGGCATTGCCACTCATACAACACATATGGTGCTGTTTACCTTTAAGATTGTGTTTTTTGTTGAAGGTACACAAAGCTGTGATGCTAATTTCATTTAGTATTGTGTTGCCTGTAAAAGTTATGTAATCTTTGTTAATTCATTGCTTGATGTTGGATTACTTAAATTATCTCGGTTTGATATCCATTTCCCTAATTGCCAATTTGCCATATTTTTCTACAGGTTGGTTATTATCCAATTTCAAGACCTTGAAATCTCTTGTTTTAGGCATGCATTATTCCTTTAATGTAAAGTTCAAGCGGTTCTCTATGGGATTTTGTTTGGGGCCCTTATACTCATAGAGGAGAAAACTTTGCTGTCAATTGGATTGTTCTTTTCCCCAACCTTTTTTGTCTTAACTGCAAATCAAGGCAGTTCTTTGCCACGTTAAAAATGTTAATCATCTGCAGATCCAAATTATTATGTTGGTCATCTATAGGCGTCATGTTGCCTTGGTCCTCCTTTGTAGTAATTTAAAAAACATAATAAAGTAAAAGAATTTTAGGTCAATTATCTTTGTTTATTCTCGTGCAGAAGGCATAAAGAAAAAAAGGAGGAAATGGCAGAGCCAGAGGCTGATCCAGAACGGGATCAGAGGACCGTATTTGCTTATCAGGTTACTCATAATTTCTACCTGGTGTACTGTCGTAATATGATGTAACTTCTGTTTGCTTTGAATTTTCTGTCCCCTGCCCTCCTTTATGTGAGTAACTTTCCCCTCTTTTTTCCGAACATGATGGACAGATTTCTCTGAAGGCAGATGAAAGAGATGTCTATGAGTTTTTCTCGAGAGCTGGCAAGGTCAGTACACTCTCATTGTTCCCCTTTTTGCTTGAGTTGTATGATGACGACAAGTGCAAGTCTAACATGAAAATATGTATCACAGAGTGTCTTGGTGGGAATTGTAAATCAAATTACCTCCTTTGAATTTATAAAAACAAACACAACATAAAGTACCAGATGCTCGTTTTCAAAGTAAAATTAAATTCAGTATGCTGCCAAATTAGTTGAGCAAAATCTCCAGCTTCTGTATAAGGGTTAAGCAAAATCTCGTATACTGTCAGCTTCTGTATAAGGGTTAAATTATACATCTCAGGTGAATTAACGGACGATGGGACTTTTTTTTCTTAATAATATAAAATTGAAAGAAGCACCCTGAATTCTTTTGTCTTTGTTTTGTTTTGTTTTGTTTGTTTTGTTTTGTTTTTTTTTTGTTTTTGTTTTTTTGTTTTTTTGTTTTTTTTTTTATCTTGAACCACCCTTGATGTTTGTTTTAACTTTTATGTTGATCTTTCTTTTCAATGTTTTGAGGTGTGTTTGTTACTTTACCTTTTTGTATCTGTTAACAATGTAAGTTTTTGTTTTTTTGTTTTTTTGTTTTTTTTTTAATCTTGAACCACCCTTGATGTTTGTTTTAACTTTTATGTTGATCTTTCTTTTCAATTTTTTGAGGTGTGTTTGTTACTTTACCTTTTTGTATCTGTTAACAATGTAACTCCTCTACGGTATGCAGGTTCGAGATGTACGTCTTATCATGGACCGTAATTCAAGACGTTCTAAGGGAGTTGGGTACGTTTTTATGTTTCCATTAGTAATATTTTTTCTCCCTGTAATATTTATTTAATCACTGGTCTTGAAAGATTGTCAGTTTTTCAATCACCAATTTTAAGTGATCTGCTTTTTCCATCTCGTTTTTCTTGTTTCTTTTAGCACGCATGCTTGAGATGATGTGTGCTACTTGTGATTGTGTAGTCCATGAATACATTGGAATTGACCTTTATGAAAGTAATAAAATGCTAGTATGTTACTCATTCTTTGATCGTCTGTGATCCTAAATTCATAATCATTTGCAGGTATATTGAGTTCTATGATGTCATGTCAGTGCCTATGGCAATTGCACTCTCCGGTCAGCCTCTTCTTGGTCAACCAGTAATGGTGAAGCCATCTGAAGCTGAAAAGAATCTGGTTCAATCAACTACTGCTGTGGCTAGTGGAGCAGGTGGGCTTATAGGGCCTTATTCTGGTGGTGCTAGGAGGCTTTATGTTGGCAATCTACATACCAATATAAAAGAAGAAGATCTTCGCCAGGCAAGCACTTCTTTTCGGGAGTCAATTGCCTAGGAACTGCAGTTGATGCTTTCCACTTGGAAATCTGCACTCCGTTTATTGACTTTCATTTTTTTAAACATCCAGGTTTTTGGAGCATTTGGTCCAGTGGAACTTGTGCAATTGCCTCTTGATGAAATTGGGCATTGTAAAGGTTTTGGGTTTGTCCAGGTGTGTGTAACGTGCATGCTCACAGCCTGTGAATCTGGATTTTAATTTAATTTTTTAAATTAGTTTACAACATGTGCTTTTATTAAAAAGGACAATTCAGTAGATTAACTATACGTGCAAGATATGCACATTAATGACAAATTTTTATTTCATACAACTACAGATAAGCTGCTGTTTCTTGCTTAATTGTTCATAGTGCAGTAAACTAATTTTTGTCTTGCTTGCCTTCCCTCTGATATTGAGGATCAAAGTTACATTGTGTGCTTGAGAACTTCCTTTCTGAAGTATTAATTAACTTGCATTTTCTGCAGTTTTCTCGTCTTGAAGATGCACGAAATTCACTGAGTTTGAATGGGCAATTGGATATTGGTGGTCGAACTATCAAGGTGAGTCTGTTTAGTTCAATGTTAGTAATTTCTTATTTATTTTTAAAGATAGCTGACCTCAATGAGCTTGTATTCAGGTGAATTAGGCTACGCAGTAGGTTATGATTAAGGGGCAGTTCGGCAGCCCAAAATTTGAGTCAAAAACTCAAAAAAAATAACTCGAGTTACAACTTTATTCAAGTTCATGTTCTTTTAAGTTTGAACTCGAGTTTGGGACTAAAACTCGAGTTCAAGTTTCCCCTTCAACTCGAGTTCAGAAACTTGAACTCAAATTAATGAATAGTATTTTTTCTATTATTAAAAATGCTACAACTTTTTCATTTTAATTCTGATTGAGATGATTTTTTTTCTATACGTTGACAACGAAAAGACGAATAAAACCCCACCCATATACTCTATTAAAATTTTCTATCAGCATTGAGTTTTTATTAAAATACTATCTAAATACAAATTCAAGTTTTGACTCACTCAAACACAAACTCAAAAAGATTTTTATCTCAAACCATAACTCAAATGTACACAACCAAACACAAACTCAAGTTACAACTTCAACTCAAGTTATAACTCAAACTCAACTCAAAATCTACACTCAAGTCACCTAACTCAAAAACGGTAAAAGAATAGCCCTTAAGATATTATTTCGGTGTGGCAGTTCGCTGCTCAAAGATTTACTGGGCGAACTACACAAGTTTTGTGTTGTAGTTCAAACCTTTGAAACAAACGCTCAAAATGTTTCTGATTGTTTGAAATGAAATTTGAGAGACTTGCTGCGTTTCCTCCCTACATGTGGTGCTGAATGTTATTTTTGATATGGAGGGGAATTGCCGATTGCTTATGGCATTCTTGAGAGAGGTTTTATAAAGAATTGGAAGTTTTGAGTATGATCTGCCTGACATTTCTTTCATTTTGTTTTTGTTTATTTTTCCTGTTTGTTTGTTTTTAGGTGTCAGCTGTTACTGATCAAATGGGAGCACAAGACCTTGGAGGAAACACCGGTGATTTTGATGATGATGATGGCGGTGGCTTGGTACACAGACTCTTCTTTTGTTTATCTAATTTTAATTAAAAGCAAAATTCAATAGCTTTGCCTTAACAATGTCTGGCTATAGTCATTTTATACTACCACTTAGTCCAAGCATCGCCAAACTAAACTGTTGAAGTGTCGGATGTTTTCATTTCAATTCTAGTTTTCTTTTCATCTTGACCCTACTCAAAAGTTGCTAACATACCGATATGATAATTATCAGGCACTAAATGCACGCTCTCGGGCACTTCTCATGCAGAAATTGGATCGAAGTGGCACTGCAACAAAGTATGTCTCTGCAGCGTGACATCTTCTTCTTTTTCTTTTTTCTTCTCCATCTTACGTGCTTTTGTTGTGATTATTAATCTTAAATGTTTATCTTTGCAGTATTACGGGTTCACCAGGCACTCCTGCTGTTAGCACTGGTCTTGCTCTACCAACAGCACCGATTTTGGGAGCTGCACCTGTGGTGTCTCCCCTTTCTGCTTCTGTAGCTCCTATTCCTGCTCTTGCTGGACTTGGTGGTGCAGGCTTTCAGGTTCCTGCTGTTACTGTTCCTTCCATAGACACAATTGGCGCTCCGAGCGAATGTTTACAACTAAAAAATATGTTTGATCCTGCAGCTGAGGTCAGTTTCTGCCTGCCTTTTTTAAGACCTATTTAATATCTAATTTAATTCTCTGTTACTCGTTGTCTTACATTCATATTATTTCGTGGCAGACGGAGCCAAATTTTGATTTGGATATAAAGGAAGACGTACAGGACGAATGTTCAAAGTTTGGAAATTTACAACATATATATGTTGACAAGTAAGTGTAATAAAAAGTTTCACTTTTTTCTTCCTTCCCCGCAATGCTAGTTTTTGAGTGTTTAGCCAGTCTTTTTTCAATGGAACAGGAATAGTGCAGGTTATGTATATTTGAGATTCGAACATACGCAATCTGCTATTGCTGCACAACGGGCTCTCCATGGGAGATGGTTTGCTGGGAAGATGATTACTGCAAGTTTCATGGTATGTAAAAAAGTGGCGCGCTGCCTCTGGTTTTGTCATTGCTACGTATTACTTCTCATTAGAATTTCAACTCTTAAATGCAGTTACCCCAAGACTATGAAGCTAGGTTCCCCAGCACGTAGGGTTTGTGTAAGATAACAGTTACGCCAGTTGACGGTGGGCTTGTCATCGGCTCCAGTTCCCTCTGTAGTGGTGATACACATTTTTGGAGGGTTTTTTTGTTTCAGTAAAAAGGATGATCAACTCACCAATTTGAAAGCAGGGGAAGAGGTTATGTGAAAATGAGGGCATTTGTTATTACCCAGTTGCACTTTAGAATTTAAAGATTGCCGTTTGTAGACCTATTGCTGCTCCTTTGACAAAGTTGCTCTCGTTGTCAGACTTGATATGAATTCATTTTTGGTAGTTGAGTGCCGCTTCTGTTTAGACCTTATACAAAAAAAAAAAAAAAAAAAAAAAAAAAAAAATTTTTTTTTTTTTTTTTTGTTTT
>NW_010366097.1:28926-36051 GCF_000414095.1 Morus notabilis
AATTTTTTTTTTTTTTTTTTTTTTTTTTTTTTTTTTTTTGGAGCAGCTTGCTTGATTACCATTTGATTTTGTGGTGATGGCCAAGTTTCTTTGTCATTATAACCTTAGCCTATCTTTAATTTGGCCCTATAGATGATGATGTTTAAGTTTGTGGCCTTAACTGATTTGCACGGTCAATGTCATAAATGGGCCACCCAAACTCACGTATAGAAATGGGCATGAGGACACCACTGGTGCCTTTTTTATTTTTTGAAAAACTCATGTATAGAGATGTTAATAAAACCTTGTATTTTCCTTAAAAAATGGTTATACTAATTAAACGCAAAGATATCAAACAAAATGTTGGACTAACTTGGGAGAAGTTGAATGCAGGAATGTCACTTCCTCGACGGTTTCAGGAAGTCAAACAGCAGAGATGTCATTTAAGGCGAAAAGAAAACAGTAAGCTAATCTAAATGTAGCGAAATGCTGACTCCTACATATGATATTATTTGAGAAGTCACTTAGTTCTATACCCGATCAGTAGAACATAGGTTTTAACCATCGCGTTATGTGCAGTGGAGAGCATGAAGTCCGATGTGTGAAGAGGAAGTTGTTATTAGAGGCCCTTTCAAAGGAACTCCCATGTGGCACCATAAGGTACTCTTCCAAGGTGGTTGCTATTGAGGAATCAGGCTTCTACAAGCTTGTACATCTTGCTGATGGCACGGTCATTAAGACCAAGGTAAAAATAATATGATATGGAATAGGGAAAATTATCTACTTTGTAATAAGATTTCTTTTAACATGTCACATTTATAACTATATATGTGTATCTATGTGGTTTAGAGACGTCAAATCGCTTGTAATATTGTTTGTTGTGTGAAATGGAAAGGTGTTGGTTGGTTGTGATGGAGTAAACTCAGTGGTGGCAAAATGGCTGGGGTTCAAGAAGGCTTCATATACAGGGAGATCAGCTATTAGGGGGTGTGTGAGTTTTAATACTAGTCATGGTTTTGAGCCATTTTTCATGCAGTTCTCAGGACATGGTTTTAGATCTGGTGCTATGCCTTGTGATGACAGATCCGTTTATTGGTTTTTGACTTTTCATCTCTCCCCTGCCCAAGGTAAGTAATTAATTGCACTCTATAAGTACTATCCTGAGCTTCATTTGGTTATTCCTTGCTTTATGAACAGTTTTTCCTCTATTCGAGTTCTAACAAAGTAAGCAGCAAAATAGATTCTTCGACTTTTCACTATAAGTGATGTGAGATCCTATAGTAGGGTTCTGAAAAAAAAAAAAAAACCAAAACAAAAAAAAAATGGTAGCGCACTCTTTTGAATTGTGATTTTGACTAAATCTAACATTTCAAAAACACCGACTATTAGTATGGTATTCCTATCGTATAGAACTCGTGTCATGTATCAAGCAACATCAAAGTTCCTTAGTCCTATGAAAAAATAAGAATATTTATATTTTGTTGTTGCCTTGTAGAGAAAGAGCTAGAAGGGAATCCTGCTAAAATGAGGGAGTATGTGATGAGCAAGGTCGGAATCATACCTGATAAAGTAAGACATATCATTGAAAGCACAGAAACGGATGCCATTCTATCATCTCCATTAAGATATAGGCGTCCTTGGGAGCTTCTATGGGGCAACATTAGCAAAGGCAATGTTTGTGTGGCCGGTGACGCCCTCCATCCCACGACGCCAGACCTTGGCCAAGGCGGCTGTGCTGCGCTAGAAGACGGTGTCGTCTTAGCCAGGTGTCTCGGCGAGGCCTTGTTGAAAAGCAAAGGCCAGAAAGGGAAAGCTAAAGGTGAAGAAGGAGAAGAGGAATACAAGAACGTCGAAAAGGGGTTGAAGAAGTATGCAAGTGAGAGGAGATGGAGGAGCTTTGACCTCATTGCTACCGCCTATGTTGTTGGTTTTATACAAGAGAGTAATGGGAAAGTTATAAGCTTTTTGAGGGACAAATTTTTGGCTCCCATAATGGCTGGTTTGCTGCTGAAGAAGGCTGATTTTGATTGTGGGAAGCTCAACATTCCTTAGATTCAACTTCATGTATCAAAACGTGCTCTCTAGAGATGTACGGTAGGAAATCAATTCCCATTTCCAAGTTAAATCTTCTTTTTTTCCGTACTCATTGATAAAGAGACAGGTTTTACATAGGTGTTTGTCAATTTATAACCACACGTTGATAAAAGAGCACGTTTTCAAGTGCTAAGTTTAAGAGGACGTTTGGTTTATGTATTCAGAATCATGATTCATAACCATTCTCGTTTTACGTATATTTTTTATGAGAAAAAATACTGTAGAGAACCATGAATCATGATTCAGAATCAGAGACGGATATAAGAAACAAACGTCACCTTATTGATCAGTTCGCGGAAAAAGTCACAATAATTGAAAGAAAATTCTTTTATGATTAGGTGCGGTAACTTTTAAGCATGTCTTTTGATTAACTCTAGCGGACTAAAATCCTATGATTCGTTTGCGAATGCTAAGAAAATCGAGATAAACAATCAGATGAAGTAATTGAGAATATATGGCTCCCCATTTACACATGTTTTAGGGATTTTGTTGAGGTTTTTAGTTTTCACATATCATTTTCATGCTACATTTAAGGACCACATGGTTGGAAAATTTTTTCATTTTCCCATTATTGACCCAAATTTAATGTTTTGGTATGAAAAATTTATTAAAAAAACAATTAAATTTTGGCTAGAAAAGGGAAAATCACTTAAACGACATTAAAGAACAACGTATCGATAGGATAATGTATACGACAAAATAGCTATAAAAACGACAACAAATTAGGTAAACGACTTTTATAACTCCTCTTTTTCCTCCATTATTGATGGCTCGTGAGCCGCCTCTATACACTGAAACCAGAAAAAGGCGAGAGCACAAATCTTATAAAAAGGCGTAAATCGTTATCTATTTTAAATCTTCAACAATGAGACATTGACATTCGTCTAAATCTCTATACCCAATATTAATTTCATATGTCCAAACAACATTTGTCATTCGGAGTTATTAGTCATTGTTACACTGTATCACGGTGTTTTCATTTACATAATCTAAATCAAACTCAAATTATATTATTATAATTTTTTTTCATATAAATTTAAATTTAAATTTTTATTATGGTATTTTATTTGTACGACTTAAATCATAACTTAAATTATGTAAATCATCGTATCATATACCTTCACAAATACATATAATTACGCACCTAACTACTTAAACTAGCCTGACTGGTTATTAGACGTACTCTACCTAACCTCACTTATCACGTTGTCACATTGGCACATATCATGTGTCATTGTTGACGTCATTACTATCGTTCTTTTTCCTTCTCTCTTTTTATTTTTTATTTTTTTGCTTTAGATAATTCTTTTCTACTATAGAAGATCAACATGAATCTAGGGTTCGTTTGGTTGGAGGATTCAAATCATGTGATTCGAATTATTTTTAATTTATGTGTATTTTTTGTGAAAAAAAATACTATAGCAAACCACGAATCATAATTCGAATCAGGGAACGAATCCCTCTACCAAACGCCCCCTTAAAACCATTTCCTCTGGAATTGAACTCTGAGAAGGAAGATGTCAAGACAATTATCTGATCTTCAGTAGTTCTTTGTGAAAAAGGAAGATGTTAAAACACGCACCTTACTCTTGACAATGTCTTTAAATATATTAAAAAAACTAATTTTTACAATATCCTTAATCATATACTTCATCATTATTACTAAACAGTTTTAACATAAAAATATTACGAAACTCCTTTCAAAAGAAAAAATATATATATATAGTATACTAAGAAGAGTATTGTTAAGAACACTAACTCAAATCTCAATTTTTGTGTACTAATTAATGTGAAATGTGACTTGTCGTCTTTCTATTGTAGTAGATGTAATATTTTACGTTGATATTTTAAATACCTGTCAATATAAAGATGACATCTCACACATTACATTAATTGATACACAAGAGGTAGATTTGAGTTGGTATCCTTGCCAAATTATTCGCACTAAGAAACTGTGAAACTACAGCCGAAATCGACACAGAATGTGGAAACAAATTGAACCGTGCTGTGTAATTTCTTGATCATCTAATACACAATATTTGATACAGGTTTCTCTTTCTCTCTTCCTGACTCAATTAAAGAAGAGAAGATCACGACCAAATAATTTCACAACCGTTGTAGCATACTTCCGTACGTTCTCCCACTTGCTCTACTGCTTTATGTCAAAATTAGAAAATTACTAGTTAATTTATCAGTACAAAATTTGTATATAATAAATGTAAGGTGATATTTGTTTTAAGAGCTCTGCGTGATTTAAGATCATGATTTTTAGTTTTTTTCTCATAAAAAATTTAAATTTTAAAAATTAAAATCATAAACGATGATTTTAAACCCATGAACTAAACATCACCTAAATAGTTCATACCTCAACCACTTAAACAAAGGTTTTGGTTCATGGATTAAAATCATTTTCGATTTACGTGTATTTTTTATGAGAGAAAATACTATAGCGAATTATGAACAATGATTCAATCGAGATACGAATCTCCCAACCAAACAACACCTGAGTGTGTGCGTGTGTTCATCAAAACAGAAGCTATAGACCTCACGTCGTATTAAATAAAAAGAAAAAAATTCATAACAAATCCAGAATTCATGGCCATGAACTTTGTACATCCAAGAGTACAAGTAGAGATGGAATTTAGGAATTCAGAACCGCAATCAAATGCACATCCACCCATACAGGCTGCATAAAGCGGGAAACTTTTCTTTCTATGTTGGCACTCCACTCTATGACACCGTTGAAGACAAAACACCAATTTTACTACTTTGCGGCTTTTGCGTATTACTCCATCAAATGAGTTAGTTGAAGGAAGAGGTTGTCTAGAAGGAAGTCGAGAAGCCAGAGAGGAATTAGAGCCTGTAATAATAAATCCTATCACTAGAATTATAATATCAATCATAATGCCCATTTCAGTCTTGAGTATCTTCATTATATTCCTCTTTTCTTTTTGGTGAAGTTGTGTTATAGCGAATGTATGAAGAAGAGAAGACCACATAAATTTTTTGGATTCAAAATTTCAAATAACCATTTATTCTTTATAAGTTGCTTTTAAACTCGTATAAAGGGTAAAATACGTATAAAAATTAAATGGAATTTTTTCTGGTAGTCTATTATTTTTCAACCGTCAGATCTGTATTAAAATTTGAGTGTTCTACATGCTTTTTCAATTTAATGTGATTTTGATAAGATCTAACAGTTAAAAATTGAGACTACTGATAAGGCAGATTACTGAAAAAACTCCCAAATTAAATTTGCATATCTTATCAAATTTTGTAGGGTTCGCCGTTTCCTTTTAATTCGGCTCAACCGTCAGATCTGTATCAAAATCTGAGTGTTCTACATGCTTTTCAATTTAATGTGATTTTGATAAGATCTAACGGTTAAAAACTGAGACTACTGATAAGGCAGATTACTGAAAAAACTCCCAAATTAAATTTGCATATCTTATCAAATTTTGTAGGGTTCGCCGTTTCCTTTTAATTCGGCGGCGTGTTCACAAAACCAAAACCCAAAGGTCATGCATTAACCAATGATCTTTGGTATGGCAAAAGTTTTCTGCCATGCATGCTAACTTTTATGTATGTCTCTCGATTAGCTTTATAGGTTTTATTTTTTACCTTTTTTTTTTTTTTTCATTTTTAGAAGGTTTTTCAGGACCTAGAAAAATGAAGGAGATATGGAGCCAGAGAGTGTTGAAGCGTGGAAGCATTAAAAAAGCAGAAAAAAATGGATAAATGTTCCTAAAACCATTGATTCACTAAGAAAAACATAAAATAAGGCACCCACTAGCCTATTATTTGCTCAGGAATGCCAATAAATTAGTGATAAAACCAAAATTCATTGATTCTAATATATAATGAAAGTTTATGTAAGATTTCTTAATAAAGAAATACAAGCATATATCTAGGCACTATAACATTAATCAAAATCTATGAACTTTTAATAAAATGAAACTTTTGGGAAAATGAGTAAGTAAAACAAAACCCTTTGTACTTTTTTCCTATAAAATGAAAGAAAGAAAACATAAGGAGACGTTAGCCGGAGCTTTGGGGTCACCTCTAAACTCCCGGCCTTAAAACTTCATCCTTTGGCTTCATGGGTTTGTCGGTGGTGGTGACAATGTGTGTAGTGTAGAGGCTCCATTTGGACAAATCAAACTTGGGTTGGTGGTTGGTTGATGAACGTTAGGACTACGGTTTCCAACACGCCTGTCGTCTAGTGCTTATGCGCCTTCGGGGTTTTGTTTCGCTTGATGGTGGGCTTCTTTTAGCGATGGTGGTGTTGTCTTCCAGCGACTATGGTGATGGCGCATGAGGGCCACAAGCTACAGCTTGGAAGCGCCTCTTCGACTTTGTCATGTGTCTCTCAAAGTCCCTTAGTCGCTCCTTCGCCAGTTGTCCTTTTGTCGAAGGCTTTTACCAGTGATGCTTGGTGGTCTTCTTTTGTTTTTGTTTATGCTTTGGTTTGTACTAAAAATGGTTTTTGCTTCATTTTGTGTGTGTGTGTGTGTGTTTTGTTTTTTTTTGTTTTTCCTTTCATAGTGTTCATTTTTATTTTAGTTCACATAATATTAGTCTTGGCAGTGTTTTGTGCGGCATTAATATTATAGGACTCTCAATTTCATGTCAAAAATTGATGAGTGTAAATGTATTCGATACCCTGGTAATTTTCTTAAAATCTATGTTTGGAAAGTCAAACTTAATTTCTCCCTATAAAAACAAAGAAAAAAAAGGGGAAAGTTACGGCTCACTCTTTTAATAATTAGGGAAAATTTTAATAGGCATAAATCAATGATTGAACAGCATTACAGGACACTGATAGGATCGTGAATACGACACATAGATTTTTAATATCATCAAGGATTCGTTAAACTTTCTTCGTAATTGACGGCTCGTAGTAGTCCAAAGTACCAAACTTGTCTACTCTACAGCGTCTAGCTTCTCTCATATGATGATATTATGGCTGCTAAAATAGAAAGCGACAGCCAACGTAAATTATCTCAACAGAGCAAATAAGAATTTTTCCTCACTTCTTTTTTTTTTTTTTTT
>NW_010366097.1:39014-50768 GCF_000414095.1 Morus notabilis
AGAAGCAATTGATCAGTTCACGGAACAGAGGGACACAACAATTGGAAAGAGAATTTTTCAAATTGCAAATTGGCTTAAAATTTCTCTTACCGTGCATGAAAAAGTGTTCCAAGTTTTCTTGCAAGTAGATAAATGGAAATTATGCATAAAATACGACAATTCACTACCTTAATAGAGAATTCTCCGGAAACAATTCTGTTTTATGGGCTTTTATGTAAGATTAAATCATAGTTTTTTTATTTTATTTTATTTTATTTTATTTATTTTTGCTGGAAAAGAAACAAGATTAGATCATAGTTACACAAATGAAGTGTCATCTATTTTGCTCTTCTTGAATCATCTATCCAGTCTAATTGTTTTCAGATTTCAGATGAGATGGAACAAGATTGTGAGTAACTCACTAACAAAAAAAAGACTAAATATTATCTTTTTAAGAACATGCGTGCCATGTGGTTTGTCAGTTTACTAAAAAGGACACGTAAAAAGATCAATGTCGTTTTCCCCAAAGTTTAAACTACATTTATGTTGTCTATATAACGACAAATAGTATTTGTGTAGTTTTTTAGAGTAAAAGAGAGTCTCGGAAAAAGAACGCAAGTAAAATGGACTGTCGTCTAGTTCTAAGGAAAAAAAAATTAAAAAGAAGAACGATAGTAAAGCCAAATGTCGTTTTCTAGTAACCCAAACTAACATGTCAAGAAAATGTCAATTTGTTACTTCATAATAACATGTTTATTTCTTAATGAATAAAATGTCGTTTGAAGATGAGGAAAATAAAAAACTTCCCCTTAAAGTTTAAACGGCAAGCCGTTTATAACAGCATATGGTTTCACATCAACACGACTCGTCGTCTCATACATGAAAACAACATGTATTATACTTCCTGAGAGTATGCCTGTAAGTAGGAGTGGCAATTCGTGTAACGTATCGTGTTTTGATCATTTTTTTAAAATTTATAGTCAACCTGAACACGACCCGTGACACGAAATTTTTTAAAAACTACAACACGAACACGATACGATCACTTTACGAGTTGACAGACACGACCCGAAAATGACCTGTGAATCCGAAATTGATACGAAAATTGTATACTTTTATTTAGTTTTTTACATATTAGAAATAACTTAAAATTCATAACACACTAAATTACAATAACATCCGTTAAAATTAAGTAAATAATAGTATAAGATTTTGAGTAACTATCATGATATTACAAGTTCATAATAAAATTTAAAATATGTAATGAAAAATATATGTATTTTTTAGTTTTTTACGAGTTTCGTATCGTGTTCGGGTTATGCGGGTCAAATCCGAAATTGACCAGTATTTTTTGTGTCAATTTTAGGTCTATCCAATTCTGACCCGAACCTCTTTTTTCTCAACCCTAATCCGCAAATTTCGTGTCATTTTTGAGTCGTATCGTGACCCATATTACCGGGCATACCTGTAAAGGTAACTAGCACGTCTTTTTTCCTTGTGCGGAGTCTACAGAAAAACCATACGAATTTATTGATTAGCAAAATAATAATAATAATAATAATAAACCATACGAATTTATTTTGTTTTTGAAGGGCCATGCGAAAAAGAAAATATTTCAGAAAAAAGAACATACGAAAATCAGTAAAAAGAAAAAGAAAATCTTATTTTGCATTATTAATAAAGATAATTACTTTTAATGATTAGATTTGTATAACGAATAATAAAACAAGTTATTTTATAAAATAAATTGTTAAATTAATTTTTTAACGATTAAATATATAAATTTATATTAAAAAATTATAACGTGTCAAACATAATTACTCTTGTTATAAATGTGACTATTAAAAAATTAATCTAAAGGTAGTTTGCTCTACAGTAAGAACTAAGAACTCCAAAAAAAAAAAAAAAACAAAACAAAACAAAACTCTGCCCTTTTTATTGTTTCTCTATTTCTTGATCGATAAGACAATAACTCTCACAAACGACGACGTTTAATCTTTGGCATGCTCTTGCTTCTATACACTCACTTGCTTGGTGCTCTCTCTCTCTCTCTCTCTCTTCCCCTTTCTTCCCATCTTTCTCTCTCCTTCCGTGGTCTTGCAGTGTACGAAAGTAGCCGAAACCCTAACTCCTCCCAACGAGAGCAGCTCTAGCTTTTTCTCTGCGATTGTAGGTCAAATCATCTCTGTTTACTTTTGAATTTTTCCTTCATTTTCTCATTCAATTTTCATCGATTTTTGTTTGGTTACAGTTTCTGCAAAGATGACCCAAGACGTGGAGATGAAAGAGCTCCAAGATCCTTCCAATTCCGTTTCTTCCACTTCTCCTTCAACTCTGCACCGTAAGATTTCGAAATCCATAATTTATCTTCGAAGTGTTTGGGCAATTTTAGGTTTTCCCCAGATTCGTTGGATATTGCTTGAAATTTCGGTTTCTAATGGCGTCCTTGGGAATCGTTCTTTTGCGTTCAGATTTGAAGGAGATTGCAGCGCTTATCGAGACCGGCGCTTTTGGACGGGAAGTTCGAAGAATTCTGCGTGCTGTTCGCCTAACAATGGCTTTAAGGCGAAAGTTGAAGTCTTCGGTGCTCTCTGCTTTCCTTAATTTCGCTCTTGCGCCGGGATCCGAGCTGCACGCTCGGCTATCTTCGTATCTCCCAAAGGTGATTTTCTAACCCTTTTGAGTCTGGATTTCTTCTGCATTTTGCCAGTATTGTGTTTTTTCGATGTGTAAAGTCTTCTTGTGTTCTTTCTTTCTTAATCTTTGATTTTAAGATAATCGTGCTCATTGCTAAGTTATTTGGCCAAATATACTCCAGATTTAAGGGCTGAGCTGATTGGCGACTTCTGCCTTTTAACATATCTTTCTTTTCTATTTGATTCGGCTCTTTGACGAAGTAGCTTTGTGGATTGTTGGTTTTAATTTCATCTTTGATCATCGCAATGTTGATAAGAAAGAAGATATTTAGGGACCGGGAATTTGAGGAAATGCAGGGTATTGGGGCATTCTGTGTCATGGTTTAGCTGCATAAATGATGGGGAAAAGTGCAAAACTACCCTTTTATAATAACCACATTTATATTATTGACCACCTTAATCATGTTCTGCCCCTTGTATTAGAATAGATCAACCTAAACAATCTAAACAAAAGGGGCAATACTTAACAAAGGGGGCAATGTTGATTTCGCATTGAATTTTAAAGAGTCAATTCTAGAAAAAATTTTAAATTTCATATTAGGCATACAAAGTAGTTTCATGGCCTGTGATTTTTTGATCTGTTTATACGTTCATTGGCCAGTATTTGTAGTGGGCAGAACAGAACTGTGTGAAATCTATCTGCATGCGTTATTATTTAAAGATGGTCTCTTTTCTCAAAGGAGTGTGAGGATAAGCAGATATTCTGATATGGCTTTTTGATTCTATACTATCTTTTATTAAAATTATTATTTGCTGGACCACTTAGATTTTGAACTCCTGGTTGCAGGATAATGACCATGAAATGGATGTTGATACTGCAACAGCTACAACTCAAGCTACCGTAAAGCACTCTCCACCTGAGCTAGAAATTTACTGCTATTTGCTTGTGCTTATTTTTCTAATTGATCAGAAGAAATACAATGAGGTTAGCCATAAAATCAATTCTGAGCCTTGTTTCTTTTCTTTCTTTTTTTTTTTTTTAATTTTCTTTGGCCTACTCTGTTTGTTTGCGACATTTCTTTGCTGTCTTTTAGGCAAAAGCTTGTGCCTCAGCAAGCATTGCTCGACTGAAGAACGTGAATAGGAGAACCATTGATGTTCTGGCATCGAGGTTATATTTTTACTACTCTTTTACCTATGAGCTCACTGGCGATCTTGCTGAAATTAGGGGGTGAGTCACATTTTTAGTCACAATAAATTTATGCTTGTTTGTGTCAGCTTTGTATATCTATTTCCTTGGGCTGGAAGAGTGCATATCATCCATATCTCTAAGATTATGCTTGTCTATACGTCAGACAGATAAAATTTGATATATAGATATATATATAAAATATAATATAATATTCATCCATATAGATTATGCTTGTCTATACGTCAGACAGATAAAATTTGATATATAGATATATATATATAAAATATAATATAATATAATATATATACACACACATATATATGATATGCGTGCATGTATTTACATGCATGTATATTAATTTGGATGGCTGATTACTTTTGCATTTGATGACTGATTTCTTCCTTCATTCAATCGACAGAAACCTTCTCGCGCTGCACCGTATTGCAACACTGCGCCATGATGAGCTGGGTCAGGTGAATATTCAACTACCTAAAATATTATGCTTATATGAGTGGATTCTTATGCATGGGTGGTAACGTGATGCAGGAAACACTTCTTAATCTCTTACTTCGAAACTACCTCCACTACAATTTGTATGACCAGGCTGAGAAGTTGAGGTCCAAGGCACCTCGGTTTGAAGCACATTCAAACCAGCAGGTCAATTTCTTGACTGTATTGCTTGGACCTGTACATTAGAGGAAACAATGCTTGTGTTCTCTTTGTATGCCGCATTCTTGTTCTTGTGTGAATAAATTGTTTTTCCAATGTTTCCCGAGTTTTGATTAGTTGATTTGGTTTTTTATGGAATGGCTCCAACAATAAGGTGGCATGTTTGACGGACTATTTTTTCTTGCAGTTTTGCCGTTACTTATTTTACCTAGGCAAGATTAGAACGATTCAGTTGGAGTATACAGATGCGAAAGAGTCCCTCCTGCAGGCAGCTAGGAAAGCTCCTGTTGCGGCCCTTGGTTTTCGAGTTCAATGTAATAAGTGGGCTATCATTGTCCGCTTATTGCTTGGAGAAATCCCTGAGAGAACTGTTTTTATGCAAAAGGGAATGGAGAAGGCTTTGAGGCCATATTTTGAACTAACAAATGTAAGTCTGGTTTGTTGAACTTGAGCTCTTAAAATTTATTATTTTCAATAACAACATGGTTTGAGAAGGCAGTTTGATTGCTTTCAAATATAAAACAAAGACTAATAGTGTGTACTTTCTTTTCTCTTTGCTTCACATTGTTGAGGCATGGGGTTGGATGCGCTCATGCCTGAAATATGGCCTTGATTTTTTTTTATTTTTTTTATTTTTTGCTGCGTTTTAATTTTTATACTCTGCTTTTCAGGCTGTGCGAATTGGTGATTTGGAGCTTTTTAGAAGTGTAGCTGAGAAGTTCTCTAACACTTTCAATTCGGACCGAACCCACAATTTGATTGTTAGGTTGCGTCATAATGTGATAAGAACTGGGCTACGAAACATTAGCATCTCTTATTCGCGAATCTCTCTGATTGATGTTGCCAAAAAGCTGAGATTGGACTCTGCAAACCCTGTTGCTGATGCGGAGAGTATTGTGTCAAAGGCAATCCGAGATGGTGCAATTGATGCGACACTGGATCATGCAAATGGATGGATGGTGTCAAAGGAAACTGGAGATATCTACTCTACAAACGAGCCTCAAACTGCATTTGACACTAGGATTGCTTTTTGCCTCAACTTGCATAACGAGGCAGTGCGTGCTCTTCGGTTTCCACCGAATTCCCACAAGGAGAAAGAAAGTGCTGAGAAGAGAAGGGAGAGACAACAACAGGAGCAAGAGCTTGCCAAACACATAGCTGAGGAGGATGATGACGATTTTTGACATAGTAATCCGGAAAAGAACTTGTGTGCTCACTGTGCACTGCTGTCAGCAAATTGTGCTTCTATGTTTTGGAATTCCCTGCAAGAATGCCCTAGTTTTCTTGATTTGATCGACTTCCAATCATCCGTTTGATTTGATTCATGTCATCCTATAGGCTTAATCATCCCAATTATGAGACTGCCTTTTTTACTTTTTCTGAATCACAATCTGTCCGAGGCTGCTTATTTATTTCGCTCAAATATTCTGCTTTAAATTGGCAGAGGTACTGAATCTTTTGCATTTAACCGGACGTGGAAATTTGATCTCCGCTTTTCTTTCTAGTGATTAGTGATTTAATACATATTTCATACTCTAAAGTGCAATTGTATTTGTTCGTTTAGTTCGCTGGTAAAAGCAAACAATTATATGAACAACGCATGCGGCAGTGTAAGAAGCTGCTTATGCAATTGGCTTTTACAAGGACATTATTATTTTTTTTTTATGCCCTGTTCTAAACCATTTCCTTGTGTTCCATTGCATATCTTAAAGGAATGCCCTTTTATTTGGTGTCATTTCTATTTCCTTCCCTTTTAAGTGTTTGCTAAAAACTTAATGCCTGTGTTATACATCTGTGCGTTGCCTCAGAATCTGTTCAACTTTAACCATATCGCTTTAACTCCTCGGAGGGAGGGGAGAAAAAAAAAAAAAAAAAAAAAAAAAAAAGCGGGTTGACAATTTAAAAAAAAAAGGGAAAAAAAAAAAAAAAAAAAAAAAAAAAAAAAAAAAAATAGTCGGTTGACAATTTAAAAATATAAGTGCAAACTTCTTATTTATAAAGAATAAATTTGATGTACACAACAGGGCAATAAGTGGCGAGGTCTATATTTCAGAGATCACTTGAGGAGCACACTTATTAATCAAATAAAGCCAAGGGGGGAGTTGCGCAACTGTTTTCTTCATTTTGTTCCTTTTCCTTTACGAAAGAAATCGCTGTTGTTAACTTTGAATTTTGATACAACTTTACTTGATACAATCTCTGTACTAACGTTTCTTGAGCAGAAAATAGATAATCCCAGACCAAACAAAGAAGAAAAATAAAAGAAAATCCGCCAACTTCATATGGGAAGACGAGACAAAATTCGATTCCACTCTAGCTCCTTCTTCAGCCAGCAGAACTCAACCCAAATGACTTGACAATGGTGCTCACCGTTTCTGCAAAAGTCTTGGAGGTTATCTTTTTACCTGGCACATGAAATGGGTTTGAAACTGCATCTACATAAGCAGCATGGAATCTCCTGAAAAACTATGTCGATCAAGAGGAAGAAGAGGAAACAAGAACAAGTCAGCGTTCATATTCCATGGTTCTTATACATAATTATACATACAAAATACTATTGTAATGAGAGACACCAGCAGCAAACTGATCCAACACAATTAGCTTTTAAGAATCGCACGAATCAAATTAGTGAACCTAATTTCACTTTCATTCTAAGATAATACCATAGTTTGAAGTTGTTTTATTATCCCGTTCACGATGTTTTGGATCTTTCCAAGGCCTGGGCTTTAGTCAAGTACTTGTTCAGTTTGGGGATTCAGCCCTCAAAGAACCATCAAAACAAGCAAATTGGGGGAAAAGGTACAGAAACACCAATATTGATGGTTGAACATTCAAGACGTGTCATATCTTCTAAAAATTTTAATCGTCTATAACCCAGTTTCAGAAAATTATAAACTATGAGTACCTAGATTTAAGGTAAATTATAGACACCGAAGCAGACAATGATCATGTTCATGTGAAAGACCTCAAGTTATTGTATTGTTTAAAATCACATCACTTGGTCAAAAATAAGTATCCCCATACAAACGAATTGGATAACTGATTATAAACTTAAACTAACTAAATTTGCTCTATCATGACCACTTGAATTGATTTGAATTGATCCTATATGAATGAACTGAAACCTTAAAGTCACTCTGCCCAAGTGCCCTGCCCTGCTCATATGCCCGGCAAGAGTATTATGTAATAATAATAGTCAGAGTATAATTTTTTGATCTTTGGAAGTATGCATGCATCATATATGATTTAAAGTCGAACTCACATTTCTAACATCTGCATCTCTGACATCTAAATCTGTTGTCACCAAGATGAACTTCACCTTTGTATTGGTTAAGTACCCGTACCTAGAAATATAATCGCACCAGACGACCATAAAACAGTTGCAATAAGCAAGCTTCCGTCCAATGAAAAATGATAAAAAGAAAAAAATAATACTCACACTTTGTAATTTTCAGTCGGATAAAGCAGGCCCAAAAATGTCTCGTTCAATGTTGGTCCAGACTTTTTGGGGTTGTTCACTGCACCCGTATACAGCTCCATCATAAATTATACAACATACACACATGAAGTATGCATAAACTGTATATTTTAAGACCCTCATTTAAGAAATTGTCTGCTTTTTTCATAATATTATGATTCTGTTTGTTTTCAAAAGTTAATTGTTTTTGGTACCATAAACACACACTCACTCATCTTCGTTGATTATCATAAAGCTTTTGTTGTTCGATTTCGTTGGTTATGATAGTAAACATTATCATGAAGTTGCAGTTTTTATGATAATGCCATATATATGCGATAATTGTGTGATGAATAATAAATGGGGTGCCCTTAATCAAATTCATGAGAGCATCTCCATTTCCAACATAAGAAAAATCCTAATTTTGATCAAATCAGCAATACCCAGATGCAAAAACGCATTTCATAGGCAAAACACCAATCAAAACCAGATCCAAAAAAAAAAAATTATAATCCGAAAATACAGATTACATAGAGAGAGTACCTCGCTCATCAACAACGTCCAGGGAACAGTGGACGATGTGGTGGAGCTTCAGAGCGTCATCGGCATCCGTAAAGCTCTGTATGTAGAGCGGATTGTTCTGTTCAAATCCAAAATTTTTTTTACCAATTCGTTAATCCTAACAAAATTTCTCAGGCTTGTTGATAGCTTTTATAGAACAGAATTTTGAATGCTAAATTGCGATCTTGTGAGCGCACCTGGTGGCCGACGACGGCGACACAGACGATCATTTTCTCCGGCTTCGTTTCGCTCCTCTTGTGTTACTGCTAACCACGATTTGATGGGGAGATCCTCGGAGAAGTGAAGAGAGGGAGTTCTACTGTGCGGACTCTACTATTTGTTAGTCGATCTGGACCATCAAATCTTCATCGTGGTTTGGAGGAGCACTCAAACGGTATTTTCCTTAAAACAAAATAAAATAATAATAATAATAATAATTAATTTTAAATGCTACGGTTAAGAATTATAGTTTAAATAAACCTTCCAAACATATTCTAAATAGAAAATGAATAAGTGGGTCTCAATTTTTTAGCTATCAGAATTGTATTATACATTATTTATTTTGCAAAAATTTCTCCATTAGACCTCTCTACTGTTAAAGTCAGTTTCTAACAGTTAAATTTGATCAAAATAATAACAAGTTAAAATTAATATGCAAAATAAAAAGTTTTTAAAACAGATATAATGACTAAAAGTTAAAAATTATCAGTAATTTATTTTTTCTAATTTTACTAGAGAAACTATTTTGTCCTGCATTTTGCCCTCTGAACTTTATGAGTTTGTTATAGGATTAATTTAAAAATTCCTTCCGAATTATGACCCTTGTAACACTTTGTCTCCCGAATTTCAAATCGTAACATCCTCTCCCCTCGAACTTTATTCTGTTAACAATTTTGCCCATTATGTTATATTGAGTGACGGAATTCGACATGTGTCAATTATTTAGCCCACCTAAGTAGGGTATTATCGTAAAATATTATGTAAAAACCCTAGGTTATTACAAAAGGGATTAAAAAACTCAAATGCCTAAATAAAAAAAATATTAATCCATTATATCGATTATATTGGTGAAGTTAGGGTTAGAAGTTTTTCCCCAAAAAGAAAAATCAGAGAAACAAAATCAATCTTCATTGTAAATCTCAAGTATATATATATATATGTCTGTGTATATGAATATAACCAAGTTTAAGCTTAAGGAGCCACTTTGATTTGTTTGAGAGAATCAAGAAAACTTTGGGCACACCAGATTCTTGTGAATCTTTACAACACTTGTTAATGGGTAGGTTTTTTCTTATTTTTCCCTTTCTTCCTCTTCTTCTTCCTCGTGATCTGTTCTTTGATTTCCGTTTCTAAGTTTTTTGAGTTTTCGTGATTTTCAGTGTACTTTATCTCATCTTTTGTGGAATTAGGATTTAGGTCTTTGGGAGATTCGTGGTCTTCTTCTAGCTTTTTTTTTTTGGTCCTTAAAAAATTTAAAGATGGTGAATTTTGTCGATTAATCCATGAGATCTAATTTAATTAGGATGGTATAAATGTAATTGCACTTTCAAATCTCACTAAATAAATGTCACGCCCCGGAGTAGAGGTCGGTGACGTGGAGTTCGATTAGGGGTTATGCTCATGATAATAAAGGAAATTCCCAACGAGCCCCACACTTGATTAAAATAAATTACAGGACCTATCCACAGGATCTCATTACCGTACATACATGAACATGTAAATAAAACATTACATTACAGACATCATCAACAGTCTAGAAATTTAAATATCAGAGTTTACAAATCCTTACATATATTCAAGAGGATGAACACAATCCTCACTTGATCGAACGGTAGCTAATAATCCAGCTACTCCGCACCGCTCCCAGAGTCGTCTGGGAGGGGTGTAATACATTTGAAACATAGGAAACGTGAGCGAAAGGCCCAGTATGATATAATTTGAAATAACTTTATAAAGAATTGAATAAATAAATAAGTGAGTAAATAAATAAATGAATAAGTAAATAAAATAAGACATTCAGTTCCAACAAATAGCCGGAACCTCACATCATTTTTCTCAAAAGAAATATAACTGAAAATCTCCTTATTACAGGCATCAGCAAGTAATTTATACTATGATAAATCACTTACACAACCACATGCACAAGCCATACCCCCGGAGTTTCGGGTCCTGCCCCAAGGATGCACTCTCCACATCTTATCTTGGCCATCAGCCAGTTTACTAGTTCGCAAGATCTCTTATCTTAAGAAATCATTCATTAAACTTTACGAAATCGTTTGTTATAAACTCATGAACTACACAAGCCATGCGTCCCATGAACTACAACAAGCCATGGTCCCATGTACTACAACAAGCCATGGGTACCATGAACTACAACAAGCCATGGGTTTTAAATCCTTTTCTTTCACAAACAAGCCCCTTTCTTTAAAACATTTGCAAGGCCAAAATCCTTTTGAAAACAGGCTCACAAAGAAAATGGATAGAGATCCTACCTCGTGATATCAAACCTGTGGCTAGAGGTGCACTATCCCGGCTTCCGCTTCCTCAAGCCACTCAATCCGAGTATTCAACTAACACTGATACAAGACAATACTTTAGGATTCAATTCTCACTCCTAAAGTAATTCAATCTCAATTATATCCTTTGATTTCCTATTAGTGTGCCCTAATCAATTTCATGTTTCAAATCACCATTCTAAGGGTTTTCAATCTCAAAACATGGATTAAAGATGTTAATCCATCTACTCTAGGTCCCCAAATGAAGCTAATTTGGGTCATCCTAAAAAACAGAGGTCAAAACAGCATTATCATGCCAAACAGGGTTAAACCCCGTGTACACCGGTCGACCGGTGACAAAGCAGTGCAACACCACTAGTCGACCAGTGGTGTGTAATCCGGTCAACCGGTCAGGCCAATGCAATCCGGGCGACCGGTGAAGAACACCAGTGCGAGAAAACTCACAAAATCAGTATGAAAACCTACAAATCCAGTCCCAAATCATAATATCTCAAGGGACAACCACTAGATCCGGGTTCTAGGTACTAAATCAAGTCCAAAGAACCCAAGATCTCTAATTTCTATCCTAGTTTTACTCAAAATCCATCAAAATCCATTTCGAACCAAAATAAGTTTTAAAATCTGAAAACTTGAGATTCAAGAGAGGTTCTTTCAGTAATCTTACCTTGAATCATTCTCTTGACATTGAAAACTCTTTGAAATTCCTCTTTGGTTTGAGATCCGATTTTGATTTGAGACAAAACG
>NW_010366097.1:50799-58388 GCF_000414095.1 Morus notabilis
GGGAAAGAGAGTGAGGGTGAGAGAACAAGAGAGTGAGCACGAGAGTGAAGAGAGAGAGAGAGAGAGTGCTTGGGAAGGAAAGGAAAGAAAGGGAAAAGAAAAGGAAGGAAAAAGGAAAAAGAAAAGAAAAGAAAAGAAAAGACAGGTGGCAAACATTTAAAATAAAAGTCCAGAAATGTGCTCATACACACTTCTGGGTAAAAATATAAATACTAATAATATTTAAATACCTTGAAATTATTTAAATTCACACGTCAGAAACATTTATTAATTAATTCAGATCAGGCACACTAATAAATCTTAATTATCTCAATTAATCACATTTAATTCTCCGGGGTGTTTGGATAGGTCCTGTAATTTATTTTTATCAAGTGTGGGAATTGTTGGGAATTTCCTTTATTATCATGCGCATAACCCCTATTCGAGCTCTACATCACCGACCCCTGCTCCGGGGCGTGACAATAAGTGACACATGACATTTCCGTCACTCATTGTAACAGAAAAGAAACACTTGTTAACAGAACAAAGTTCGGGGGAAGCGGATGTTATATTTTAAAATTCGAGGGGTAAAGTGCTACAAGGGTCAAAGTTAGGAGGAATTTTTGAAATTAATCCTTTGTTATATGATAGCGTATACTCTAATAAGTCTCAAATTAAGATGAAAATTTACTAGTAGTTAAAGAATTGTTAATGATTCACAATGTTGCTAAATAATCGTGTAGCATGTTTTATAATGCGTGTCCATATAGCTCCTATGGTAGTGAGATGAAAAAAAAATTATATGGTATGTTTGAATCTTAAATTATCCTATACGAATTCGTCAAAATTTAGCTCATTTTCCATCAATAAAGAGCATGAGTTTGGTGCAAGCTATTATAAATTAGCATTATCCTACTTATGAGCGATGTTGATCTATTAATATCTTCTATTTGAGGAATTAAAAAACAAGTAATGAGTTATTAATGTAGAATTGTGGCCGAAGCATTTTTTTTCTTTTATTGTTATTTTCTTTGTTTATTTATTTGTTTTTTAAAAGTGGTCGAAGCATTTTCAAATTTCTAATAGAACGCTCATACTTACACACTCATTTTACTCTCCACACTTTTTTTTAAATTAAATTTTTTTATAACAAAAACCCTCACATAAATTGAACAAAAAAAAAAACAATTATAATGACTTAATTACTTAATTAAATTTTATTATAAAAAACTAATTACTTTTTTCCCCTTTCAATGCACCCCACATATTATATCCCAAATTTTATGTCATTTTACTAATAACTTTGTGTTTTTAAAGGATGATTATTTCATTTTGGCCTTATGTTTTATTCTCTCTTTGTTTATTTATTTATTTTTCATTTTTTTGTTATACTCTTTAGCATTCGTTTTTTTTCCCCTATTTTGTATTTTTTATCAATACCTCAATTGATGTAATAGTTATGTTTGTTTGGCTGAAAAGATGTAACAGATATGTTGATGTTATGCTTATAGTTATTTCTTTTATTTTTCTAAAAAAAAAAATGTAATAGAAAATTTTCTTCATGTATGAGAAAAGTCATCATTCCCAAAACTTAAAAAAAATAGAGAGATTAAGAAACGATATATTACAACAAATTTAGATAGGATGGTGGGTGTAAAAAGAAAAATAAAATGTTCAAGAACTAATAAACTTATAAAAATAGTTAGAGATAATCTTAAAATAATAGAGGTGTGTAAAAAGAGAGTACGGATGTTTTGCATTAAAAAGAGAGAGAGAGAGTATGAATATAACCAACCTTCCCAATATAAACTTTTATAGCTATCAATTGCTTAAGAGCAATTTTTTCTTCCTTTATTGTTGCAACTTATAATTATTCTCGAGATATCTATAAAACCACTTTTTTTAAGAATAAAACAAAATTCATTAATAACTTTAAGTGTCGACTCTTACAAAAAGATCGACATAAAAATCAAAAGAACAACATCCAATTAAACTAAATCAATAAGCGCAGATAAATCATAATTAGTGAAAAAGTGGATGAAACAATTTTCATTAATAACACTTGCTTCACGAGCTTATCGTGACGAATCTTAAATAGTACAAATCATGTAAGAGCATTTGTCTTGATGAAAGTGTTGTCAATCTCACATATATTTTTGCATTTCACTATATAAAGAGAAACACTAAAATTAAATATTCATCTTGCATCTCCGATTTTCCTAAACTTCATCGCGTTTTATCTCTATCTCTATTTTTTATTTTTTCCTTTTGAAATATTCACGCTTTATTTTCTTCACTTCTTCACAAGTATGTAGTTATACCTTTCCTTAGATCATTATTATCTAAATGACAAACTACAATTAATTCCATGATGAAAAATTTGAAAGGTTACTGCCCTCACATGTCTTTGTTTTTTTCCTTCAAAAAGTAATTAACGGACAATATAAAATACATATAGTATTACTATTTCTGTTTATTACTCTACTTTTCCTCGACATTTCTCCCTATGGATCAAATTAAAGCAAACAAAAGAAAGGAACTTCCTTTTTGAATACTTGCTTGGCAGAAAAGGCTACCTTTGCTCCTTCCTTAATAAACTCCTTAACACACTATCCCATGATTAAAGAAAGCACAACCTATTTCTTTGCTTTAACTATAAATCCTTATTTGAAAAAAAAAAAATGAAAACACTTTTTTTTTGTATTTTAAAATAATGAAAAAACCAATCTAAAACCATGAATGAAACAAATGGCTCAAGCATATTAAATTTTAAATTAATTATAGTACATAATATACTCTTAAAATTAAGTAAATATGAAATAGGATTGTCTCTTGTGGCCGTTTTAGTTTCTACCAGTAAGAGCATTTTTCGGACCGTTAGATCTGATCAAAATTAAATTAGATTAAAAAAGTATGTAGATCAAACAGTTTCTAATATACATATGACTGCTGAAAAAGACTGAAAAAATAGAACTACCAATAGTTTCATTTTTCTAGTCATATGAGAAAAACTGTTGGTTTTGAAAAGGATTTTTTATGCGCAAGCGTGTATTTAGCGGATTGTGTATAACATGAATTTTAATAAACATTTGAGATACTCTATAAATTACATTAATTTATGCATGAATAAATTAGTCAAATTAATTTATGAATAAATTTACTTATTAATTTATTTAATTACCTTTGAGATACTCTTTAATTAATAAATTAATTCTATTAATTCTAAAAGTTACTCCACTATAAACTTGAAATTGCACTCTTGTAATTATAAATATAATTTACTTATAAACTGTGAAGAATTTATTTGATATTAACTATTACATATAGATCAATCATCTATAAGTAATTCATAATTAGAGTTAGGTGAAATCCGTTAACCTCTCTAATTACATCTTTATTCTTGAGTACATTGATTCTCTAATAGATACTAATTCATAAAATAAATACATGAATCAGAGCTCTTCATAGTCTAACTACCGAATCAATCATCAAGAGAATTATTTATCTACTTCTTTCTTAAGAAAGAATGGATTCCATCTTGTATAATAACATTCTTGGTTACCCCCATTATCATGTCTCCAAAATACAAGGAATATGATTCAACATCTCAGAATCCGTATTGAGTAAATTAAAAGAGACAAATCCATAAATAAGAGTATGCTAATAACTCGGGATTAAGATCGTTCTATATATGACCATCAGTAGACTCAATTAGAATTTCTATACATAAAAGAAATTTATCAGAAATTCATATTGTGTCTGTGTCCCGGTTCCACACAATCTTATTATACGTAATACATTCATTAAATATCTTGTCATATTAACAGTGCGGATAACACCATTCCATTTTAAATAGGAATGTCATGTATTAGTAATGTTTAAAGATTCCGAGCTTTAATTAAATTCTTTACGAACATCATTTTGATTATTATCCTTAAATATTATCATCTCACATATAACACTTATATACAATATTTAAGGTCACATAAATAATTTGGAAATTTTCAATAATATTCATAAAATATTAAATAATTTATGCACATAAAATATGAATAAACTATTTTTATTAAATATATAATGAATATTCTATTACATCTCATATTTCTAAGACATCATTCCTAACCGAAACTCCCATACAAAATTTCAAAAGTTATCTACATTGGGTAAATAAATTATTTAGTAGTAAATAGCGTTTTACTTCAATTACTTTAAAGAATATACTTCACTTCGTTTATATCTTAAATTTGAGTCTTTATAGCGGAGCATCTTATTTTGCTCCATTTGTTAGATATGCAATATGAGTAATTTTGTACAGTGCGTTATAAGTTTTTAATACAAATATTGATAGATCTGACCGTTAAAAAAATAATCTAACAGTTAAAAGTACATATTCTTACTGGTGAAGTAAAATAGCATACTCCACAATAAAAATTTCTCTTAAAGTTTCCTTTAAAAAAAAAAGAAAAGAGCAATTTTTAAGAATACCCCCTTGAAATGAAGTCAGTGAAGTAAAATAGCATACTCCACAATAAAAATTTCTCTTAAAGTTTCCTTTAAAAAAAAAGAAAAGAGCAATTTTTAAGAATACCCCCTTGAAATGAAGTCTCTTTTTATTTCTTTCTTTTAACATTAGTAAATATTTTTATATTTTTTAGACTAAAATTAGTCAAGAGATAAAGCTTTTTAAAAAAATATTTTTTAGCAAGTTAGGTTTTTAAGGCCCGTTCTTTTTGCTAATTCGAATTTAAAATTTGAGTTTTACTACAGTAAAAAGCTCTCAGAAATAGTCACATCTAACTTTTTTATTATAATAAAAAACTCTCACACAACATCACATCTCAATTTAAATTAAAAACTCAAATTAGCGAATCGAACAAACCCTAAGTAAGGTCTGTGTAATTTTCTTAAGAAGAGGAAAAAGAGCAAATTTATGGCTTGGAAAAAGTTGACTCTCGGTGCGGTCCTTACATCTAACGGTGGGAGAGTCATCACGAATCACCACCACATTTGCGAATGTTCGGATCAGCACATGCTATATGCATGTCAGGTTAACCCCGTGGGGCCCAAATCGAACAGACGAATTTACGAATCTACCCCCACACTGTTTTATTCTTACATTTTGATCCCTCTTTCTCTCTCTCCCCCCCCTGTTTGCATTATATTCTCAACGAGCTGGACAATACCCAGCGTCGCCTGCCAAAACACCTTTTTTTCAAAAATTACAAACCTTTCTTCTTCGTCATCTTCATCATCTTCTTCTTCTTCTGATTCTTCTCAATCTCATCTAGTATCTTCGTCTTCTCAAAATCTCAGATTCCGATAGGTAATTCTTATGCAAAACTCTTCTGAAATCCTGCAATTTCGTCGCTCTCAGAGCTCGATTTCAAACCTTTATTTTTCTCTTTTCTTCGGCCTTTTCGCCTTTCCTTTTCATATCTTTATCTTTGAAAAGAAATTGTTTTTGGATTTTTTATGTATTTTTTAATCTCTGATGTCACCAATAGTATTTCGCGTTCATTCAAAAGATTTAATCTTATGAGGTGTTGTGCCACTATTCCGGATTGGAGCTGAGTTTTGATTTTTCTCTGATAGATTATTTTTTCGGTAAATAACAAGCTGTATTAGCGCTTTTTGATATGTTCTTATTGAATTACGACATTCTTTTTTGTTTTATATATTTGGCTTTGAAGTTTGTTATGAATCTTGAATGTGCTTACTTTTGCTGAGAAAATTGTCTCCTTGTGAGATTGGATTCTCAGTTGATCATAAAAGAATGAAAGAAAAGTAAATGTTTGGGTTTCGTTTTTCTTTTTTTTTTTTTTTTTTGGCATTCATAACTTGATCAATGACATGATTAACTTCCCCTTTTTAACTGATTGAATTGTTGTTTAGTTTTTGTTTTTTTTGTTTTTTTTATATTAATTATTAGCATGGCGGATTAGCAGTTGAAAATGGGTAACAGAAATGATATCTGCATAACAGAAATTTGGTAAACTTTTGTGCTATAATTTTATGTCAATTCAATATTCAAATCATTTTGGTAATGTTTGCCAATAAAGCAGATGAACAGATGAAAGGAATAAGTTGAATGAAATTAGGATGCGGAAAATGATAGCTGGATTTAATACCAAATGGAAGAGGCTTAGTTGTTGTTGTTGGATTTTCTTAGGAAGTGACAAATGATAAAAATT
Organism: Morus notabilis; assembly: GCF_000414095.1. Taxonomy (NCBI): domain Eukaryota; kingdom Viridiplantae; phylum Streptophyta; class Magnoliopsida; order Rosales; family Moraceae; genus Morus; species Morus notabilis. The sequence continues at coordinate 56,970 of NW_010366097.1, forward strand.
TGAAAACGGGTAGTGGTTGTTGTCTTTTACTTCTTAGCTTGCTTGCAACTTGAAGGCAACATCTTTTGATAATCTGATTTTGGAATGATGTTAAGATAGTGAATTTCTAAACTTATTTTTATATATTTTCAGATTTTATTTTGGGATGGAAACTGCAGAGAATGATACTGTTCATAAGGTTAATGAAACTGCGACAAGCGCAGATGACTGTAGTTCTTTGGACCAGAATGATTCTTCCACCGGTCCAAATACTAGTAACGAAAGCAATGCAATTAAAATAACGAGTGAGGTTGTCACAAACACAAATGCTACCCCATATATTTATAGACAAGATGTTGTGAAAAGAGAGACCAGTGTAATTGGAATTGTTACTGAAGTTGCTGGTGATTCGGATACTGATAGCAGCATCACTGATGATGAGGATGACGAAGATGATGACGGCAATGATGAGGAGGATGGTGAACACGAGGCAGAAGTTGGTGATGAAAGTTCTAATTTTGATGGGAGTGGTGATAGAAATGGTGCTAATAGTAAGAGTGGTCCACTTTCTGCCGAGCAAGCTCGAGTACTTTGGATGGATCAAACTGAATCCACCCATAACATCAATGATCTAACCGTTATTGATCGAGGATTCTTACATGGGGATTATGTTGCTGCTGCTTCAGACCCAACTAGACAAGTGGGTGTTGTGGTGGATGTCAATATTTCTGTTGATTTGGTAGCTTCTGATGAATCTATCATCAAAGATGTATCTACCAAAGAATTGAAACGAGTAAGAGATTTCGCAGTGGGTGATTATGTTGTCCTTGGTCCCTGGCTGGGAAGAATTGACGATGTTTTAGATAATGTCACAGTGCAGTTTGACGATGGTTCTGTGTGTAAAGTTATGAGAGCCGAGCCACTGCGTCTCAAACCACTTTCCAAGAATATTCTTGAAGACGGACATTTTCCTTACTACCCTGGTCAGCGTGTGAGAGCAAGCTCGTCATCAGTTTTCAAGAATTCTAGGTGGCTATCTGGCTTGTGGAGAGCTAATCGATTGGAAGGCACTGTTACAAAGGTCACTGTTGGGTCAGTTTTTATCTATTGGATAGCATCTGCTGGCTATGGGCCAGACTCATCCACTACTCCCGCCGAAGAGCAAAGTCCAAAGAACTTGAAGCTGTTGTCTTGTTTTGCACACGCCAATTGGCAATTAGGTGACTGGTGTCTTTTCTCGCCAAAAACATTATCGTCCTCCATTCCCTTGGACAAGGGATTTTCAAAATTGGAACTTCATGATTCTGCCAACGGTGAATTAGATTCAACACAAGTAGGTAGTGGTTGTGATTCAGAAGGTAGTGCTCTAGAAGAATCAAATGGCAATAATGAAACCATGGATCTTGATATGGAAGCTGCATTGGATGGAGACAGCAGGAA